>NW_007246004.1:347458-598399 GCF_000164805.1 Carlito syrichta
ATTCTATTCTTTTTTTTTTTTTTGAGTTGGAGTCTCACTCTGTCGCCCAAACTGGAGTGCCGTGGCCGCTCCCGGCCACCGCAGCCTTGACCTGCTGGGCTCCGGCAATCCTTCCGCCTCAGCCTTCCAAGTAGCCGGAATTACAGGCATGTGCTACCACGCCCGGCTGATTTTTTGATTTATTGTAGAGATGAGGTCTCACCAAGTTGCCCAGGCGGGTCTCGAACCCGCGGGTTCAGGCAATCCACTCACCTCAGCCTCCCAAAGGCACGGGATTACAGGCTGAGCCCCGAGCCCAGCAGTGTTGATATTCTTAAGCAGCATGTGGTGAGCCATGATGTGGCTGTGATCTCTTGAGGAGTTCTGCACTGGAACCAGCACGCCTACTCGGCTCTTACCTTGACCCCAAGTCAGAGCACTGACCACCAGGGTGCCACGTAATTATTATTATTATTATTATTATTTTTTGAGTTGGAGTCTCACTCTGTCACCCAAACTGGAGGGCAGTGGCCGCTCTGGCCAGTGCAGCCTCGACCTGCTGGGCTCCGGCGATCCTTCTGCCTCAGCCTTCCAAGTAGCTGGAACTACAGGCACGCGCTACCACGCCCGGCTAATTTTTGATTTGTTGTAGAGACGAGGTCTCGCCAAGTTACCCAGGTGGGTCTTGAACCCGCAAGCTCAGGCAATCCACTCACCTTAGCCTCCCAAAGCACTGGGATTACAGGCTGAGCCACCGAGCCCGGCTGACATAATTATTATTTCTTTATTTTTAAATTTTTTTTGAGTTGGAGTGTCACTGGGTCGCCCAGACTGGAGTGCAGTGGCCGCTCCCGGCCAGCGCAGCCTCGACCTTCTGGGCTCCGGCGATCCTTCCGCCTCAGCCTTCCAAGGAGCTGGAACTACAGGCGCGTGCTAACACACCCGGCTAATTTTTGATTTATTGTAGAGATGAGGTCTCGCCAAGTTGTCCAGGTGGGTCTCGAACCCGCGAGCTCAGGCAATCCACTCACCTCAGCCTCCCAAAGGCGCGGGATTACAGGCTGAGCCACCGAGCCCGGCTGACATAATTATTTTTAGAAACTCACATCTAAACTTTTAAATGTAATCTTGAGACACAGCAGAAATATTTAAGAATGTATAAAATATATGCATAAAAAATAATTATAAAACATTACACCCATATAACCCACCCAAATCGAAATTCATAGTTCTAAGTAACAGTTAATAATGAACACAACTGAAAAGGTACATTAGTATTGTAAACATGAATAATCATTAACAAACTAAATAAATCACCTTTTGGGATAATTATTTTGCTTACTTTTCATTGTAATTATACTATATGCACACAAATGTACCCCTAAGATGCATGGTTGTATTTTCCTGTTTTTGAACTTCATATAAATGAAACCATAGTAGATATATTCTTTAGTGGCTTCTTTTGCTTAGCATTCATTTCAGAGATACAGTGTGTAGCTGTTTATTCTTTTTTTTTTTTCGCTGCAGCATAATTTCCCAGTTTATTTCTGTATTCTTCTCTTGATGAACCTTTGGTTGGTTATTATAAGAAGAGCTGCAATTAATATTTTCGTGTGTGTCTCTAGGTCTGTAAGAATTTCTTTGAAATAGTTATCAAGAAGTAGAATTACAGCTTTCTTAGCTAAATTCAACCTTCGATATTATCAGACTTAATTTTGCCAGTCTAGTAGTTGCTTCTGTAATGGTCTCATTGCAGTAGAAATTTAATCTCTCAAATGCTCTATTACTTTTAAATTTTCACCCATTTGTAGTTATATGTATTTTTATTTTCTCAAAGAAAAGTGGACATTGGGTTACCTGAAAATAGTATTTGTACTATTGAAATTTTATTGACTGTGTTCTTAAGATTATTGTAACTGAGATCTAGAACTGAGAACTGGTACCATCAGGTATTTTTGATCCCATGCCTTTAATATGGCCATGTAAATTGTTATATAATAAAATTTAAAATTTATGGAATTGTTATGTAGGCTACAAACATAAATCTGTGGTTTACCAGCATTGATTCTAAGCCCAATTTATGTAAATTGTCATTTGTTTATGGTGAACCAAGTACTTATATTTCAGAGGAGTTTAAGATTTGAGATATTAGGAAGTGATACTGTTTAGTGTGTGCATGCATGTGTTGGTGTGCATACATGAAGGTTGTTGTGCTGAAAGAGATGGCACTTTGACCTTTTTGAATGTTGTTTTGTGCCAGAGGAAGAAGTTTACTGTTTTAATAGAGAAAACTTAGCATTTTGAAAACAGTAACCTAAAAATAAAACTTGCTTAATTTAATGAGAAAAAAATAAGACTGTTATCTCAAGTGTGAGGAGGAGATGGGGTGAAGGCAGAATTTTCTGGGTAGATATAAAAACAAGAATTCACCGGTACTCAGTATGATGCCTATAGAGGAAAGTGTTATATATGGTGCACTCTACCTGGAGCTTCTGATTTTTTTTTAATCTTTAAAAAATGGGTATAGTCTGTGTGTCATCCCATCAGGTCATTTAGAGAGAAAAATTAACAAATTGATGCATTTATCTCCAATTCCTGAATGTAGGTTAATTTAAGGGTTATTTTGGGGGAAAATAGTTTATGTCTCATCACATCAAGTATTCTATTGTGGTTTTTAGCAGCATTTGCATATCTACTCTTTGGTGTTATATGTTTTTCAAGATATCCAAGGAATATTTGCATTCTAACTGCTATGAGAAAAGCCTAGCCAAAAGTGAATTTTGTATGCCAGTTATTTTTTTTGTTGAGGGGCCTAGCTGTGTTTGTTTTGCCTTGCTTTAGAGGTGTACTTGAAACTGGGTAATTTATAAAGAAAAGAGATTTATTTTGGCTCACAGTTCTGCAGACTTACAAGAAGCATGGTGCTGGCATCAGCTTCTGGTGAGGGCCCCAGGAAGCTTCTAGTCATGGCAGAAGGCCAAGCGGAGCAGTTGTGTCATCTGGCAGGTGGGAGGAACAAGGAGTGGGGACGTCCTGGACTTTCTTTAACAAGCAGAATTTGACTGTTGGGAGGGCACCAAGACATTCATGAGTGACTGGGTCTCTCTGACCCAAACCTTCTCAGTCCTACCTCTAACACTGAGGATCACATTTCAGCATGAGATTTGGAGGGGACAAACATCCAAGCTGTATCAGGGTGGTTTCAAGGTGACACAAGCAGATTCTCTTGACACTGGGAGTCTTAATGGGACTGTTTGATAGCTTTACTTTTGTTGTTGTTGTTGTTGTAGAATGTATTGCACCAAGTTACAGTTTATTGTCCCATGAATATAATTGCCATCTTGTAAACTCTAAGTTGAATTTTCATACTGTACTGTACAGAATAGAAGCAAGTCTTTGTTTTTCATGACTAAGTTTTAGTGTTAAGATCATATACAAGTAATATCCCAATTTATAAATCATCTTATAAAGATGTCCACATTGTAAACAATGTTTACAAGTAGTTACCAAAAGGAGAAACTGCCAGACCTTATTTACTTACATGACATGAATGTTCACTATCTTATATTTTGCCATAGTTTTCAAGGATTACATTCGCTTTAGAAATCCAGGAATATTCCAACATACATATATATGTGCTGGAAATACCTTGGTTACCAGAAGAGATTGCTTCATTCTGTTCTTGGTAAGAAGTGTTGTATTCTTTTGAGGGTATTTCTGTATCTTAGGTGAATGGGTGTTTAAGACTACGGTGCCTGAAGAAATATGATCTTTTATGCACAAAGGGTGTACAGTGCTCTGATTTGCAAAGAGGAACCCCAAAATCTCCAACATTTATTTATAAAAAATTGTGTATTGTTACATGTGTAAACTTCAGTCACCTTCAGAATACTCTTTGCTTGATGCAATCTCTATCAAGATGCTTTTCTATGGCTCCAAAAATTTTTGAAGCCTTTATTTTTATTTCACCTCTTTCACATCAGCAAAACATTTCCCTTTGTATCAAGGAAACAAACAAAAATAATAACTGGGGGTGGAGTCGGGTAAATAGGGAGGGTGAGGCACAGGGGTCATGCTGTTTTTGATCAAGAACTGCTGATGACTCAGTGCAGTGTGGGCAGGTGTGAGCAGGTATGCTTGTGAATCACCCATCATGAAATGGGCAAACATGTTGAAAGAATCTCTAGAAAAAATTCACTGAAGCCGAACACAGTATCTCACAACACTAGCTGGTACACTGATGTTGATGGATTCCTAGAGCGTTTACCTAGGGGGGAAGCCTGTACTGCAAGAGGCCGCCTTTCCTCCCCCCAAAAAGTTGTTTTTGGGGGCATTCCCCCTCATGTATTAATAAATAGTGACGATTTAGAAAACTTTTAATCATTTACACCTTTCCCACTAGAGAATAAGAGTAGCCTTTCCTAAATATGCTTTACCTTAGTGAAAAAAATCAGCATTTTAATTTCACCCATTTTGTTCTGAATTAAGAGGGCCATCATTTTGTAGTTTAGCTTGTGAATTTTTGGCTTTTCCCAATTGCACTGTTTTGATCACTGCTATTTTTGTACTTCCTCAGTCAATATCTGCCACAGAGTAGGCTGTCTAAATTTGTGTTGTTTGACTTTATTAAATGAATGAAATGAAATGAAATGAATGATTATTAGCCCTCATAAGATTTCTTGAGAACATATAGAGTTGTTTGACTTCCCACATTGAAATGGTCTTTACCATTACAGTCAGAAGTGGTTTACTTGGGGAATGCATGCACTCTTATTATGGCCCGCCTGCTTCAGCCTCCCTGGAATTAGATCCATATGTATCCTGTGCTCATTTTCTCTTAAGAATTCCCGTGACTGTCTAAGGTAATGGCCAAGGAATTGAGACCTATAAGCACTCTTGGTCTCAATGGTCATCTCGTAATATACCTAGTCAAATGGTTCTGAATTTTGGGGGTCCATTCATCTTTGTTCTTCTTCATATCTTTGTCAGAGAACATATGATGAGATTGAAAGTGTTGGTGTCATTTGCTTTTCTACAAAAGAAGCGCACATCTAAATATTAAAGGAAAAGAGAAAGAATGTTACTTGTGCCATTTGCATCATCTCATTTGTGTATTCCAATAGTACTTCATGGTTGGAATAGAGACTAACCCATTTGTAGATTAGGAAACCAAGGCTCTCAAGTATTATATTATTTACACCCCAGGTTATAAACTCCAGGAGGTTGTAGCTGTGTTTGTCTAGTTCACCATTTTTAGTACAGAGCATATTGCGTGGCACATGGCTATACTGATTAACTTTATTTTTGCCTGAGATCACAACTAGTTAATAATAGAAACTGAATTTGCTTGTAGTTTTCACTCATTCCATAGCTCTTTTCACTGAAGTGCTTGTAAGTTTTCTAAGAGGTCTTTTGGAGTTACTCCTCTCTGACAAAGTGGTCACATTCCAGTGGCTTGCTTGTCTTAAATTTCCCAACATGGACATGATTTTGACCTAGTGCCTCTTTTAATGCTGTGAGGTAGGTCTTTTCTTTACACAGAACATGCTGATGCTAATAACTGTTCATTGGCTGCTTATAGTGTGAGCATAATTATACATCTTATTTAATGTACTATTTACTCTGGCTTTTTGAGTCATTATATTCAGTCAGTAGAAACAACTGGAAAAAAGTAAAACTGATGCTACTCTTGCTATACATATTGCCGTATCCTAGCATGATTTGCTCTGATGTACCCGTTGGTCACATTCAGCAGCCTGCCCTTCTGCTCTCCTGTTAATCTTACGCAAGTTTAGCTGTCTTTTCTTGCACTCAGATTCCTGCTGTTTTGAAGTTG
The DNA here is from genome assembly GCF_000164805.1 of Carlito syrichta. Classification (NCBI taxonomy): domain Eukaryota; kingdom Metazoa; phylum Chordata; class Mammalia; order Primates; family Tarsiidae; genus Carlito; species Carlito syrichta. The sequence continues at coordinate 353,274 of NW_007246004.1, forward strand.
CAGGAAGGAACCAGAGCAGGTGTTGATCTTTCTCTACCATTCTCTGGCACTTTTGCCCTAGTAGGATAGATTAGAACTGAGCATAACATATCAGTGGTATACTGGTGATGGCTTGTACCATCACGCCAGAACTGACTGTTACATTTTCATTCTGGGAGCTGGTTGTTAAATGCAGCTATTAGTAAACATCAAGACATACAAGTTTACAACGTAAATTATATTTATAACATAATAAACACTCGTCACTTCCTATTATTTTACTCCATGTTGCTGTTACCTAAGCTCTTGAGGTTTTGAACATCTGTTGTATCTATATGGTGGGAATACTGTGCTGTGTGTACCTTTTCCTCATTGTGTTCAATGATGTCATGTTAGTGGGTTGAAAGGGGTCATGGTGGGATTATTGCACCAAGGACCTTGGTAAACACCGCAGTTCAGGGCTCTTCTTCCTCCACCTCATTTTTCCCCCTGGAGCTGGTTGTTAACTATTTATCCCTATACACGCAATAGGATGAGGGATGAGACTGACTTTTGCCATCTTTTAGGTTGTTTGGTTGGTTGTCTCTATGTTTAATCATAGTGAGGGAAGACATAGGAGATAGGGCGACAGCAGTGAGGAAGAAACTGAGGCACAGAGGCTTACCTTCATGGAGAAGCAGGCACTCAGGTAATGTGTATGGTGAAGCTACTGATGGACAAGGTAACTGATATTTTAGGGCATTTCTAGCACGTTTTAGTTGGGTACAGCTTTATAAGACAGTCATTACCCAACACCTGCTTTTCAGCTAAAAACTTTTTTGTAATAATCATTCAGTTTTTTGTATAAATGTTATTGTATAGAAGTAGTTTTAGAATATTTTCCTAAGTTTTTAGAGTTCAGGGCGCCAGTGTCGCAAGTTTGGATCTGTCACTTACTTTTAATCACCCGGTGGTCGTTTGTGTGTGTAGATACAGCTAATAATCTAGCACTTTATAACTTAGGCCCACTTGCAAATACTTCCACATGCTTCCCACAGCCTTAATAACTAAGCTATATCGTGCAAGTGTTTTGTATCCCCTTTTACTTTGATGTAAAAGTTTTCCTTATGCCAAATAGTCATATTTTCTTGAGTGACACCCCAGAGTGCATCCCTGATGTTTGAGGTTTTTTACAAGTGAGCTCTTCTCACCACACAACCGTCTTTGTCCGAAGGGTGCCTTGAGTGCTTGTAGAATGCAGAATGCCGTGTTGATACCACCAGGGGTGCACCACAGCTTGTCAGTGGGGCTGGTGAAGGGTTGCCTGTGCATGGCCCCAGAACGCATTCCTGAGTGTGAGGCCTGCCTGGAGAGGCCACCTGGTGTGCTTGGGCATGGAGGGATGGGAAGTATGGTTGGTAACTGGATACTAAGTAGATGCAGGGGTGAAATGCTTCCTAGAATGGTGTTCTTAAAGCTGTGGGAATTAGGTGACTTGATTGGAGAACAACACTAAAGAACAGTGGAGAGGAGTCAACTTTCCTGGCTGTTTAGTCAGTACCAACTAATTAAAAACTGTTTTATGGATACGGCCATGTGGCCAGAAAACCCTTCTACAGGGACTGCCTTGGTAATACCCTGCACACGCTTTAAGCAGAGGGACTGTCTTGATTTGGTCTCATTGGGAAGCGTGCCATCTTACGGTGAATAGTGAAAGCCGCGCAGGTGCCAGACACAGTGTTGTGGCCCATTCACTGCCAGGGATGAGTTTTCCCAAAGCTCACAATTACTGTTCCCATTTGAATGCTGTTTTTCACAGATTGTCTCATAGTAGCTTTACATTCTGTGCTTACCACAAAGAAGGGGATTTCACTGCTGAAACTTAAAATAGAATTTTAAAAAACTGTTGGAACCTAAAAGGCACTCTGACTCCAACAGTTTAAGCTTCGGCAACCGCAGTGCCTGCCCTGCCCCTGATTTTTTTTTTTTTTGAGTTGGAGTCTCACTCTGTCTCCCAGGCTGGAGTGTAGTGGCCACCGCAGCCTTGACCTGCTGGGCTCAGGCTATCCTTCCACCTCAGCCTTCCAAGTAGCTGGAACTACAGGCACGCACCACTGTGCCCAGCTGATTTTTTGATTTATGGTAGAGATGAGGTCTCACCAAGTTGCCCAGGCTGGTCTTGAACCCACAGGCTCAGGCAATCTTCTCATCTTGGCCTCCCAAAGTGCTGTGATTATAGGCGTGAGCCACCACGCCCAGCTCTGCCCCTGCTTTTACTAGGACTTGCTTCCCCTCAAGGTTTGCTGTTTACTTCTCTTCTAGTAGAACACCTAGCATTTCAATTAAGTTTTGGCTTAAATTTCATTATCTGTGTTATTTAAATGCTACATTTAAATCATTAGCAAAGTTCTTTTCTTCTTCCCCTCTACTGAGTTTTATTGAAAATAAAAATGCAGGCCCAGAGGGGAAGATTATTTCTTCATTCTGTAATGATCCCTCTAACTTTTCCTCTCCAAGGGCTGGCAGCACCTCCTCTGCCACACTCTAATTGAGTGCAGAGTATTTGGGATTGTGGATGGATCATATGTTTGTTTTTTTTCCTTCCCTTGTGCTCTCCTTGACCACATGAACACACCATGGGTACCACATGGGACGCAGGCCTTCTTGGGTCAGGATAGATCCAGGACTTCACTTTGCTGTGATAATGGCTGGGGTCTGGGAGGGAGAAAGGATGAAGCTTGCACAATGGTATTATTTCTTATCTGCCTGTTGTTGCCCCCAATCTCTGTTCCAGTAGGACCAGGGAGCTGATAGGGAGAAGGGAAAGAGAGCTACTTGGCAGGTGCCCCTCCTACCTGCTCTAGGAGTCAGGAGGGCTTGGCGGAGTAGGTGAAGGAGGGAGGCTGTTGGGAATATTATACAGAAGGAGAGTTGTCTGTGGGAATATTATACAGATGGAGAGTTGTCTGTGACTTCCGCTTCTTTACTCAGTTGTTTTCTCCAAGCTTCCTGGAAGCCAGTGAAGAGCTCAGATGTAAGCGAAACTTTCAGGGCATAAAATATGCTCTCCCCCTATTGTCTCCTCTCTTGTTTTAAGTAGCCAATCTTGAGTTGAAACCAAGACAATAGAATGTCATTATGTAAATCTTGGGGCCACTTTTATGGCATTACAGCCTATGTATTGCTCTAAAGTTAAATGTCTTCTCTGTTTACTGGAAGAGGAAACCTTTGTGTTCAGTCAGAAAAGAAAGGGACTTCTTGGAGGACCTGGCCAGTGGCTGCCTGAAGATAGGTGGCCGAGACCTCTGCACAAAGGCCTTCTGTGCAGCGTCTGTGTGGCCTACAAAGGTGGTAAGGTGAGCCGCAGAGGGGAGTTTGCAGAAGTGGAAGGTGGAGGCTCTGTGTCCATTACTTCAACATGAAGTTGCTCCTTTACGCAGAAAACAAAGCAACGTGCCAGACAGTACATAAACATTTCATATAATTTTATTAAGAGAGGCTTAGAATGTGCTGATGGAGACTTGAAAAACACCTGGCTCAAAAGCACATGTTTATCTTTGGAATTGTTCACTGCCGTTTTAATGTCATTTACAGTCCAGTACTCCCTGGCTTAGCAGAAAGTTCTGCTTTGTTTTTGTTTTCGGCTTACTGTAGATGTGGCACATACTGCAACTGGAAACTTAGATGTCCGGTATTTTTTTCTCTATTCTTTTTACTAAAGAATGGGATGTCTTTTTAAAACGTACTTCCTACACCAGCACAAACCGGGAGCATGGTATTGGAGGAGGTGGGATTGTGGGGGAGACTGAGAGGGAGCAGTGCATTCTTTTGGCATTCCTGAGAGAGCAGCTGTGTTCACTTCTTTTTTTTGAAAGTACAGGGACGTCTCATCCCTGACAGAATCCCAGCTCTTTATGGCTGAGCACAGCAGCATGGCATAGTGTGCCTGGAGTTAGTACGAATGAGAGGTATGCATTACTGGGACAGGACAGGACTCAGAAATAAGCATGTCCAGAAGGGGGGTTTCCTACACATAAACATCAGATGTGTGCAGGCTTTTACCCTGTGTCTGCCCTGAACTTCAGCATGCTTGTCCAGGCCCGCTGATGGAAGCCAGCGCTTGAGAGGCGGACATGGACCGGTGGTAGATACATTCATAGCAAAATAGGTCTGTTGTGGTTGGTGAGGGACATTTTAAGAGAGCAGCTGTGCCTAGCCACCACTCCGTTCCTCCTCTTCCCCCCAGTTAGGAGAAAACACAATGTGCCTACAGACATACTCATATGCGCTGCCATCAGTGCTCAACACCCAAACTCCTAACTCATTGAGCAGTGTCCTGGTGTCAGTGATGCTGTGAGGGATTTACGGGTGTGTGTTTTCCACAGCTTCTCTCAAAATGGGCATTTTCTTTGTGTTGCCTGTGGAAAATTTGTGTCAAATGTGAGCAAAAATTACCTAGATATCGATTTCTAGATATAAACTGTTTAAAAAGTGACCAAGTCATGAATAACTAAGTAAAGAATATCTAAGATTAAAAGTAGGAGCATCTGGAATTATCCAGCTTTCCATTTCTGGGTTGTTTTTTGTGTGACAAAGCAAGGGATGTCTAGGATTATAAATCCGAGGGAAAAGTCGAAGTTCCTATCTTTTTTTGGTTCTAAAGCAGTATGTTTTCTGGAGGAAGGAATATTTCTGACTGGTCCTGAGAAGAACTGAAATAGAACTGGTATTGAGGAGACCTCTGTCTGTGAGAGCAGAGCAGGAATACATTTGCAAGAACTTGCTGGGAATGCCCAGATTCTTTTAAACCTACATGTGAAATAGCTTAATACAAATGCAGGTTTATCTGTACTGGTTTGGTCGTTCCATGACTGTTCTTATATGCATTCTATCACTCAGGTCATCTGTTTTCCACTTGCTCTGTCAAGTCAAAGGTTTGCAAATGGTTACAATTTAAATATAAGAAACCTGCTTTTCCTTTATTTCATTCAATTCTTCAGTGAAAAAGAATAAGCTATAAGAAAAACTTAGGAGTGAGTTGCTGGGTGTATTCTATTCCAAGTGATTCATTTTTGCTGTGACTGTATTTAGTCTTATATCCAGTGTCTCTCACACTCAAATGGTTCTTTGGTTTGTTGTGAGAAAATTCCAATAAAGCCATTTATAGCAAACTTTTCCTAAGGAGTTTCTCAAGGGAATTTTCCTTCTCTTTTTCAGAAGTTGGAAATGAAAAAAAAACTGGAATTAGTGTAGAGTGAAATGCAGGAGGAATGTGCAAAGATGTTTGCTCAGGGGTAAATGACAGGGAGGTTCAAGAATTCTCCTTTCTGTTTGTCACAGGTTATTGTTGCTTCTTTTGGACATCTCCTTGGAAGAGTCCCAACCTTTGTATCACAGGTTCTTTTATCATGGCAATTGGAGGGTTCTAAACTTGGCTGTCACTATTTAAAAATAAGACCCAGGGGCCACCAAGCCCCTTAATAGAGATTTCTGATGAGCTCTTTGAGCTCACTGTTTCTAGAAGAAGATGTGTAGTTTTCGAACTGCTCTGTAAATCATGTTGGAAATGTTTAAAGCCCCCTCATTTCCTAGGAATAGGAAACGTTTGCTCTGGCAGGAGTATTGAAATGGGACTAGTAGGAGCTGCCGTGAAACTCATTCAGTGTTGATATAGCCTGTCTCAGGAATGTGTTATTTATGGGGAAAACTTGAGTCCATCAGCAAACTGAGCATCCATTCATGGGTGTAGTCCAAGATGCCCATTGGGGGGAATGCTTTGCTCTCTGTGACACCTCCTCAGACTAGAGGAATGTGGGCTGCCTGGTGGCAGGACTGTGAAGATTGGGCCAATTTCATAACTTTTTGTACAGAATGACTCCCATTCTGTCTGACCAAAGAGCAAATTAATCATTTCACCTGTGAGAATTGAAAGCACTCAAGCATATTTGGGGAAGACTACTCGTGTTCCCTGGTGGTAAAGGTCTAAATGACTAGAAGATTCCAAATACTGAAGATTATTCCAGAAATACTTCGGTTTTCACATGCTGAGTTTTCTACAGCATGCTGAGACCGTGAGTCTTGTGAATTGAAGCCTGTTTACACAATATGAAGTCTGACACACAGACTATTATTTTTAGCTTGAAAAACATGGAAACCAACTATTTAAAACTCTCAAATCTGAATGGTGGGCTCATCTTTCTTAAAATTCCTTCTGGTACTTTTAAGCTAGCTGAAGAGAAAATATAAACAATTTGTTAATTGCAACAGCTGGTCCCTGAGTATCTTTATGTTACTTTATGTTTGGAATCTGTGGATTTGAGGGGCTTTTAGAAAGAGCATCTGGATTAATGTAGTCATGTCAAACCTCAGTCTTGAGAGGTGGGATCGGCCTCTTCAAGACAGACAGAAGTCATATACAGATGGAGAGAGAATTGCACAGACATGGTGACATTTCTAGAAAGTCTTAGTAGAGGATGAAGACCAATGGTGTCCGTTTGGGTGTGGGTGTTCAGCCTCTTATTTAATTTAGTATGGTGTTTAGCTGCTGTGGTAAATGAGGTGAAGTCTTTTATGTGTGCAGTTGATTCCCAGTTATTCATACATGCTTTAGCCACATGACTGGTTCTCTGTGGACTTTGGAGACCTCCCCCACTCTCCACCCCAGTTGCTGTCCCTCTGGTCCCATGGCCGCATTTCCTCTCTGGCCGTGCTTTCTCACATGGGTTCCCAGCTATTCCCCGCTTTCCATTTTTGTTCCCTTACTGAGCCTCTGCTGCTCTTGCTTTTTCTGCTGTGTCCTTTCGATCTGCCTGACAGCCTGAAGTTCTTGTCTCACACTGCTGTTGTGTCTTGGTCATCTCAGGTTGGTCAAAGACAAGCTGGCCGGCTCTCAGGGAGAAGCAATTTGGAAGGTGGTGCCAGCTGCCTCTCCTCTCCCATCACCGCCAGGCCTTTGCTGAAGGAAGGCATGGAGACGGAGGAGAGAAAGGGTTTTTCTTGAAACGTTTCCAAGCTGTTCTTCCTTTTTTTTTGAGTTGGAGTCTCACTCTGTCGCCCAGACTGGAGTGCAGTGGCCGCTCCCGACCACCGTAGCCTCGACCTGCTGGGCTCCGGCGATCCTTCCGCCTCAGCCTTCCAAGTAGCTGGAACTATAGGTGCACGCTACCACGCCCGGCTAAGTTTTTGATTTATTGTAGAGATGAGGTCTCACCAAGTTGCCCATGTGGGTCTCGAACCCCGCGGGCTCAGGCAATCCACTCACCTCGGTCTCCCAAAGCGCGGGATTACAGGCTGAGCCACCGAGCCCGGCCCCAAGCTATTCTTTCAAATGTTCCATTTTTTCTTTCAGGATGCTGGATTCCCGTACGTGGTGGGTGGGTGGTATTCCAGCAAAAAGCTTAAATGCTCTTTTCTTCCCTTGTTTGTTTGTTTTTGTTCCTCACCATTGCTGAAAGGGCAATTACTAGAAAGGGACATTTAGAGTATGTGTATCTGAGGCAAGTTCACTTTGGGATGGAGTTGTAGCTACCGTGATAGAACCTCCCTCGTGTGGTCATCCTTTAGCAAATGTTTTAAATACCGTGAGAGGTACTAAGATGAAATTGATCTGGATTCTGCCTTTAAAGAGATTTGAGTAAATCTAGGAGTAGAGTCTGCACAGGCAACTACATAGATTTAGACCCACTAAATCTAAAGTGGATACATAAACATATGATTACTCTACTGAGTAAGAAACTTGTCCCTTGTAAGTCAAGTGTGAGGGATCACCTAAGAAGATGTTGTTTCTCCTGGGGAGGAGGTCAGAGTAGAAGAGATGTGAAAAGTCTGCCCTAATATTTCTCATCAGCTCTGGGGAGATGAAAATGAAAATTCACCCACACTAAATAGAATCTTTTCTATAGAATTTTTATGAACTTGTTTTTGTTCCATTATAAGTCTGTATAGAATATAAATTCCCCCCATCAGGTGAAAGCTTAGTATAGGAATTCAGGCCCCATTTGACTAAAATATTGATTAGAGCAATGCAATTGTGTTTTCCATTCCCAAACCAGTCCCATGGCAGGCAGTGAATTAAAAAATCCTTTGGTTAGCAAGTTTGATTTCATGTAAATCAACTCTGAAGTACATGTGCCTTGGACTCATAGAAGAGCCTTTCATTCCCTCACTAGAGCCTAGTGTGGCTTAGTTTATTAGGAGTTCCACGAAAGCTTTTGGTTTCTCAGACCAAACAATATGAAAACCAGCAAATTCAAGGAAGGAGAGCTAACAGAGACAACATAGTAATAGCAAGTCTGAAAAACTACGTGAAGTGAACACAAGAATTCTGAGTGAGCATGGTGACTCAGTGAGATTTTTTTATTTTTATTTTTATTTTTAAAGATGTGGGGTGCGATTCAGGGTTAGGTCTAAATCAGTGAGATTACTGGTTTCCTTTTTTTTTGAGTCAGAGTCTCACTCTGTTGCCCAGGCTGGAGTGCTGTGGCATGCTCACGGCCACTGCTACCTTGACCTGCTGGGCTCAGATGGTGATCCTTCCACTTCAGCCTTCCAGGTAGCTGAAACTACAGGCATGCACCACCACACCTGTCTAATTTTTTTGATTTATGTAGAGATGACGTCTTGCCAAGTTCCCCCAGGCTGGTCTTGAACCCATGGGCTCAGGCAATCCTCTCACCTTGGCCTCCCAAGGTGCTGGGATTACTAAGGCACCTGTATGAGCCACCATGCGGTGTGTAATGCTTAGCCTTCCATGAATCATTGCTTGATTCATAAAATGTTTTTGCAAGTTGCCTTAAATAGGAGCCAAATAAAAATAATCTCTGGATTGAATTAGAAAACTTAGTTCATGCAACAACTGCAGATTTCCTGGACAGGAAGAGGGAGGGGCCCATGAGTTGAGAGGATTTTGGAACATCCTCTCACAGGTCTTCCTGTGACCGTGGTCAAATGAGATGATGCAAGAGGCCCTTGCAGTTGAGAAGTGCTGCAGGAGCCACGGGTACCTTTTAGTATTTATTTATTAAGTGTGATCCATGTGACTTTTGGGAATGATCTGCATACAGTGCATGTTATTAAAGAAGAGGTTATTAGACGATACTTGCTATAGCATGGCAAGGCTGCCTTTATTCAGAAGCAAAGTGGTAGGGTTAGGGACTGCCGCAACAGCATCTTGCAGTGGGGGGAGAGAGACCAAACTCAACTCTGCACACAGCACGGGCAAGTGGGGATTAATAGCCATGGAGCAATGTGGGGGGTCAGTGGATGGAAAATTACTCTCAGGAAAGGTCAGGGGCAAGGGGGAGATTCTGACTAAACTGCCCTAACAGGATTCTTGCTGAAGACCTCACCTGGGGTGTAGTGGGGGATGAGGGACCTGATCAGAAACTTAGGACAGGGGTTCTGAAACTGACTTACAGGATTCTTTGTTGAAACTAGATTTTGCAAGGAGGTATGCAGAAGGGCCTCGCAGAAGATTCAAAACCCTAACTAACCAAAGACTCTTTGTCACTGTTAAATACTTACATTACTCTGCCCCATCCTAGGTCCACTGAATCAGTCTCTGAAGACAAGGATCTGAGAATCTGCATTTTAACAGATTCCTTGGACATTTCTTTTACACATTGCACTAGAGCTTCCTTAGCCTAGAAGTTGCAAACTGTTATAGTTTGAAATTTCCAGTTGAGAAACTTTGCTTTTTGATAGAAGGTGAGTATGAATGTGGTAGCTCAGTTAGAGCTGGTCACAATGTTACCAAGTGAAGAGGTTCCCAAATGTCTATTTCATCTTGGAAATAGGGATGCAAGACTCTCATCTGGAAAGCTTGTCATGTGTTAGGCTTGATTTCCTTATGTGATAAAGCTTTCCAAATCGCTCCCTTTGAGGTGTGATTGTATCATCACCATTTTTTTCTTGGACAAGGGCAAATTGGGGGTTACAGCGGCTAACTCACTTGCTTAGAGCCACACAACCGGCCACGGAAGGAGCAAGCCCTCAGCCTCCACCCACTCAGAATTGCCCAGTGCTGATGGTCACAGCCAGCAGGGGACAGAGCTGGATGAGGGGAGCCAGGCACAGGCTGAGGTGTTAGTGTGGTAGTGGGCAGGTGTTCCCAGGATGCCGACCCATGGGTGCCAGACAGACCACACCCCTCGACAGACCCTTGAGGTGTGGTGCACTGCCAGTGAGTTCAAGGACTAGGAGACATTTGTGGGAAACGGGCTGCGTTTCACCTGAGAGCTCATGCTGACTCTCTCAAGCACAAGTGGGAAGAGAGGATGCCATGTTTTACTTAAAATTGCCTGTAAACTTTTCGTAAGACTTTCCAGATAGATAGATAACTCATGTTCTTTTTCCTTGTGGATGTTAGGATAGAGACAGGAGAGGTAAGGGGCTTGTCTAAGGTCTTGCACGGGGTCAGGGCTGCAGCTCTGCGGGCGGCAGAAGAAAATGGCAGGGAGAAAAGCAGAACAGCTAGGCACATGTGGAGACCCAGTGAGCCAGGAGGCTCCCGCGCTCTTGTGATTTTGTTAGTGAGAATGATGTTAAAGGGCTAGAAGCCCAAGTTTCGTAGAACTTCAGCGATGAGGAAAATGGGAGCGAAGCATGAGGTGGTTCACGGGGAGGAGGCCTGTGTCATGTTCTGACGCTTCAAGCCCTTCTCTTCCATGCTGCCCCCTTCAGCTTCTCTGCACACGCAGGGTGGGTGTGAGTGTTTTCCATACTCCTATTTCTGCCTTGTGATTAAATATGACCAGAAAATCGGTTTGCCTCTTAGCGTATGGTTTTGAAAAGGTTTACTCTATTGTGATCAAGGTCAATATAGGATATATGGTATAGATATTACTTTAGGACAGTTCAAATGTCCGTATTAAAAGCCAAACATTCATGTATACATGCATTTGTGTATGCCATTGGTGGTATGGACTGGGACCCCTGGGTTTTGAGCCACACCCTCCCCAACTTAAGACTGTAGGCAGGTAATTTTACCTCCTGGGCCTCGGTTTCCTCTTCTTTCTGATGAAGGGCATGGCTGCTTGACCTCTTTGGGATTTTACTTTCTACAGTTTCAGCCATGTTTTTGTACTGACCCTCACCAGTCCCACCTGGACATGGTGACTCCTGAAAACATTTCTCTTCTCCTTCCCTTCAGATTGGCATATTTTGATTGCATTTGTGCTTTGAACTCAGTGGGGCCACAGGCAAAACAAGTGCATCTTCCTCTGAACCGCATGGGAGTGGGTGAGAACAGGGTTGGCACTTGGCTCCAGTCATGCTTCTGCTGTCCTTCCAGCTGGACACAGTGCTTTAAAATGAAGACGGTGGATCTCCTGGGTGCTTAGTAAAAATGCAGAGTCCTGGACCCCATGCAGATCTATTGAAGCAGAATCTCTGAAAGGAAGGCTCTGGGATCTGTATTTTAATAAGCCCTTAATTGATTCTTGGGCTCACTACAGTTTGAGAATCTGAAGGATTCACCTCTGAGAATGTGCTGTGGTCTTTAGAGAGAGTCCATGGTTCCTTGAGGATAGGGTCTGTGCTGTGTATGTGTGTGTGTGTGTGTGTGTGTGTGTGTGTCAGTGTGTAAATTGAACGTCTCAGAATAAGTTGTAATCATCTGGCGTATTTACTCAGGTAGCATGCTTACTTGATGCAAAGCCCCGTGTTCATTGCTGTGGGAGTGGAGAGGAAGGGCCATAATGAGGGGGCAGAACACACAGAGCCTAGCAACCCGTGGGTTATGTGGGGTGGGGTGAGGCCAAAGCCGGCTCACCGATTCACCTGGGTGTAGGGCTCTACTTGTGAGTAGGCACATGTACACACAGGCCGAGCAGCTTGGGAAGAGGAGATGCCTGTAGAACGGGTGCCTATAGGGTGCTTGACAATAAAGTGTGCCTGGGTTTCTGGAACCAGTTATAAAACTGGTATGACCTTCAGAGTCACAGTATTTTAGAGTTGGGCATGATCTTCTAGATCCTTGAATCTCCTCAGAAGCAGAAACAATGGCTTTCATTTGGAGGCTATGGTTTAGGTTGGGGGGAAAATGGAATGGGGAAGCCGTTATGTACAAAGGTGACCCTTGAGGGAATCCTTGGGGGAACCTGGCTTTCTTTGGACTCTCTAATTGATTTTGAACCTCTGCCTGAAGAAATACTGGGAATAAGATTTGAAACAATATAGGCATTTTAAGCAGATATATTCATTTGATGTTTTAACAAAAAGCCTTTGGGACTTCACTTCTATGGTCTAATGGAGTGTTGGCACGTCCTCTCCCCTTAGGCTAAGGAAGAGGAGGTAGTATTGAGACCTTCAGTGGGAGAAATACTGCTACTCCCCCACTGAGTGGATTTCCTTCGCGGTGTCTGGGTGCTTTCCAGACTGCTTAGTAAATGGAGGAAGCACCAGTTGCTTTTCCTTGTTTGGGCCTGATGAGTTTTAAAGGATCTGGGGGCTGCCAGGTCCCTGGGCAGACTTTCAGCATGTGTTCCCTTCTCAACAGTAGTGACTGTCACCCCAGGGCTTCGAGTGGTGTTTGCACTTGGGTGACTGACTTCCCATTGTCCCACCAGAATCAGCAAGGTGGCTTAGAGAAATCCTTTGCCAGCAGGACCAGAAGCAGCAAGTGAATCCAGGAGCTGGTGTGGTCACAGGAAGGATGGAGAGCAGGGAGGTCAGGAAGAAGCATGAGTCAGGCTGGTGGCTGTCCTTGGTGTTCTCACACCAGCCGCTGGAGAGCTGGGACGAAGGTTTCGGCCTGGCTGGAGATCTGGGCAGTGCCGTAAACACGGTATGCCAGACACCCAGGGAACTTCCTTAGGCTGGAGGCTTCTTGGGCTCTTCCTGTTGTGTGGGAACTGGTGGTCAGATATGTAGGTTGTGACTCACCCACCATCCATCATCCTGGGTGCCAGTGCTATGCCGAGTACACTTTCGATGAAGACATTTTCGAGACAAGTAGTCTGGATGTGATTTGAATTTGACATGGTACTGAGTACAGCAATGCTTACTTGCTGTGGTCCAGTGCAGACGGTAAGAACCTGTTCAGGATGGGGACACCCAAATGGAATCAGGAGAAAGTCTCTCTACTTGGAGAGTATCACTCATGGTTTTCAAGCCAACAGAAGTAAAAACAGAGTACTATTTGGGGTAAATTTTTAGCTTTCTTACATATGATTTATCTAATTTGGTGCCAGGATGTAATGGACTTAAGATATGTGAATGAGAAATGGGGATGAGTATTTTATGAGTTTTGCGAAGGGAGAAGGAGGAACTCTGAAACCTCACCCTTGGCCACACTAGCAGCAGAGAAATTAGCAGAAAGCTGATTGTGCTGTCTGCTTGGCAAGTCAAAGCAAGATGCAGCAAGCTAGAAGATGAGTATCCTAGATTGCTTTCACTTTCTGTGACATGAAGGTTCTAAAAATAAGAAATAAGAAGCCCCTGGGCGTTGCTCTGTGGAATCTGTGTGAACAGATCTAGGTCGTCTGTGAACTTCTTCGTGCTTTTTATGAAGTGAGACTTTCTGATTTGCTATTCAGAATTTCTGTCTATTGATGATTTAAAGACACAGTTTCTTATAAAACTTTTGAGTTTGTAATTTCTTGTAAAGTAGGAAATGAAAACTGCCCTCTTGCTCCCAATTTCAACTCCAGTGGTTTATATATATGTGTATTTTTTGTGTCTCTTTTGCTCTTTAGTATTAAAGCGATTTGCTCTAGTTAATTGTATGTTCAGTATGGTGCTTGGCGGGGGAGGGAGGGAGGGAGCTTTGTCAGAATGTGGCTCTCTTTACCCCACTTTTGGTGTTGTTGGGAATACAGTAGTCAAGTTGCTTACTGGTCAAACTGTTCATGTGCTTTATAGGAACATGCAGTCTTATCTTTGGGTAAAACATTTCTTTCAGTCTCTAGTGACATTTCATGTTTTCATTTACCCAAGTGTTGGTAGATTTAGGTAGCAGCTTCTGGGCCTTCTTCCCGACTTAATGAATTCAACGACATTATAAAGTTACTAAACTGAGAGGGATGTGGTTTTTTCCCTTTCACCTTTCACTCAACCTCCCTTCTGCTTTGGGATGTAAGTCTAGCAGTCCCACCACCTGATAGGCCTAGAGACTTTCCAATATCTCACCCAGGGTTATTGAGACTAAAGATTTCTTATTCCCCCACCCTGAAGTCTTGGAATAGTAATTTACATTGATATTACTAGCTAACTTTTATTCACGTTTACTGTGTGCCAGGTACATGGCTAGGTGTATAATCTGCTTCTGATCCCCATAATTACTTTATGAGGTATAGGTTGATATGACTTAAAATATTCATTAGGAAATGGAGGTGTTAGTAAATATATGTGACATAATAAATAAATATAATAGCATATTGTTTTTATATAAGTAAATATATATTTATAAAATAAATATAAGTAAATAAATACATATAGCTTGTCCAAGGTTCTTAAGGCACGGAGTGGACATTTGATCTGGGGCCTCTAGTGACCTCAAGACCCTGACTTCTTTTTTTTTTTTTTTTTTTTGAATTGGAGTCTCACTATGTTGCCTAGGTTGGAGTGCAGTGGCATGCTCTTGGCCACCACAGCCTTGACCTGATGGATGCAGGCAGTCCTTCTGCCTCAGCCTTCTAAGTAGCTAGAACCACAGGCATGCGCCATCGTGCTCAAATAATGTTTTTGATTTATCGTGGAGTTGAGATTTACCATGTTGATCAGGCTGGTCTTGAACTGAGCTCAGGCAGTCCTCTCACTTCTGCCTCCCAAAGTGCTGGGATAATAGGCGTGAGCCTTCATGCCTGGCTAGGCCCTGACTACTACGCTCTGTGCCCTGCTGCCTCTTGTACTGTTCTTTGACTCAGCTCGTGCTAGTGAGCACTAACCATACCAGGCATGGGTCTGGGTGCTGAGAAGACAGCTACAGACAGAGCAGACATCATGAGGAATTAAACAAGTAACATATACCAGAGGAGGTTAATGACCATGAAGAAAGTACAAGGGAAGCAGGGTGGAGGGAGTATGCCTTCTGGCAAATCATGAAAATATGAGAAACTGTTTTAGTCATAGTTCCTGTTCAACAGCCTAGGATAGTATAAAGAAAAGGCAAGAGTTGAATGGAAAAGAATAAATTAGTCTTAAAAACAAACATACACTTCGACTCAAAGACCTGCAACATTTCAAATTTTAAGTGAAATGTTGATTTCACTGGCAAATAGCATATAGCAGCCTAAAAACTAGAAAGGCTAATTGTACATCTGGTGTAGGGGATTGTGACTAGCAAGGAGAAGAGTGTCAAGGAAGTTAAGATTTAAAAGTTTAGAGCACAGCGTTCTAATTATTCCTGAGTTACATTTGTCATTTAAGTAAAGTTGTAAGGAATTTTCTTTTCGAGTTTTCCTTCTTGGTAGGAAATATTGTTGTAAAAATATTTCACTAAAAGATACTAATTAGCAGAGATCTTTTCTTTTATCCCTTCTGATAATTCACACAAGTGAATTTTTAAAGATTCAGAAGCAAAGAATAGAACAGACTCAATTCAAACATTACTAAGGAATGTGTGACCGTTCTGGAAGTTGGTGTCTTAAGTGCTGAAAAGTTATCTAGAATTTTTTTTTCCCAAGCAGGTGGATAAAAGCCATTACTATTTGCTGTTTAGAAGTTGTGTTTTCATCAAGACTATTGTCATGAGTATTGATCATGATGGGGAACCATTTTGGTTCTGTCACCTACTTGGTTTGGTTCTTCTCTAGCAGGTTCTATTAAGTTGTTATAATGTCTTTCTCATGACACAGTCTGCTCATTTATAAAAGACTGGAGAAAGGATTTTCCATTTCTTCCTATGAGGTATACTTAAAAAAATGTTCTGAGTTCTCTGACCCCTCATCTGCCTCCCGCCGTACCCATTGATTGGCCTGATATCCTTGAGGTTGATTAGAGACAAACGGGCCACACAGACATGGAAAACATCTAATCCTGTGTATGTCCTCACCTCTGGAAAATTATTTGTGCTATAAACCAGAGCATTGCAGCTTTCAAAAATTTGCATTCAGATGCTGGGAAAGCTGGAGACATTCAGTTCTTCTGCAGAATGTATTTGCTGCCCTCCTTTTAAGTGTTTAAAGATTGAGGTAGTTCTTTTGCAGTGATCCATTTCTTATTGAAATTTGAAAGGGAATGTTTTGATTTTAAAAACGTATAAATAAAACTTAATTCCCTGCTGTTTGCAATATTTTTAAAATTACTTTTATTTAGAATATGTTTATCATAGGAAAATTTAACTACTGTTGCCAAAAAACAGCCCAATGAATCCTGTGAACTTTGGTTTTACTATTGGTAATTCAGTTCATTACAAGAAAAATAATTTGTCTAATGTATTCTCTGTGCTTTTTAATTACAAGGAAATTATTATATTATTATTATTATTATTATTATTATTTTGTGTTGGAGTCTCACTCTGTCACCCAGTCTGGAATGCAGTGGCCGCTCCTGGCCACTGCAGCCTCCACCTGCTGGGCTCTGGCGATCCTTCTGCCTCAGCCTTCCAAGTAGCTGGAACTACAGGTGCGCGCTGCCACACCTGGCTTATTTTGATTTATTGTAGAGATGAGGTCTCGCCAAGTTGCCCAGGCGGGTCTGGAACCCGCGGGCTCAGGCAGTCCACTCACCTCAGCCTCCCAAAAGCGCGGGATTACAGGCTGAGCCACCGAGCCCGGCTACAAGGAAATAATTATACTGTAGATTTCTACTTTCTTTGTCTCTCTCTCAGAAATTCAGATCAATAAGTGTGTATTGAATTCACACTGAACGGCGAGGTCTGGGAGCCATCCCTAACTTGGGAGACCAAACCTTCTATTTTGCTTGGAGACTCAGATGTGAAAAGACTAGATGGTAAAAAGGAGAGTGAAGATGATTGTAGATCTTACATGTATCTCAAGTGAGAGGATAGAAAAGAGAAAAGTGAAAACTGGAGCAAGTCTATCAAATGTTGGGAAACTTACAGAAATTTTAGGAATTAAGCGTTCATAGAAATTCTTTCATCATTTCCCTCCACCTTGTACAGTGCTCTGTTTCCTGTAGTTTTTTAGTTTATGGAAACTGGGAAAAGTAAGTAATGGAGTTCATATACTGTCATCTGTTTCTTTTTTTAATTATTTTTTAAATTATTAAGTTTGATTATTATGCATGGGACCCTGTATTCTCTCCAGTAGATATGATTCACCTCAGAGCATAACTGGTGGGGTAATGAAATGTTTTTCCTCCCGACAGATGACTGTGTCTTCTCTCTGCCAATTCATATTTCAAGGTTTGCTGGTTGGGAAAAAAAAAAAAGGAAAGATAGCTTCAACTATGAAGACTCTAAAAAATTATTTAAAAAGAACTGTTCTGTTCACTGATTTAAAAAAATTTTTTTTTATTTTTATGAGGTATGCCCCTCCTCCCCTGGCAGTTTCCCACTACTGCTCATCCCTTTCTTGTAGTATTAGGATAATTGTTTACGGTTCATTTATGAGTGAGAACATATGATACTCTGTTCTTTGTTTCTGTGATAGATCACCGACTATGATAGACTAAATTCATCTGAGTTGCTGCAAAGCCCATGTTTGTCTTTCTTTATGGCTGCATAATATTCCATTGTGTATATGTATATTCTTTTTAATGTCTAAATAAAATTAGGAATTACAAGTACTTTTCTCCTCACTCTTAGGATAACATTTTGTAAAAAACTTCAACTTTGGGATTTGAATATTGTGATGTTTTTCTTCTAAAAACATCTGAAGTACTTGCTTCATTAGTTCAATTAAGAAATTAAGGTTTTATGGATAGGGCATGTTCACGGGTGGTCTTGAAGAAAATTACCCTTACACTCACTGACTACCCCTACCATCTTGAAATACGTGACATACTGTCTAAACTCAACCTGAGGGGGAAAGCACACATGACATTTTCTCAGACTCCTGGTTTCTAATGTCTTGGCACTCTGGTATTTTTATTCCTATGTTTGTAAATCTTACAACAGCATAAGAAAATGGGAGGAGAGTAAAGAAAATTCTAGGAGTCCTCACTTAGCACCTTCATGTCTTCACTTTTGTCTTTTAACAGATGAAGTGGTGAAGACTGGTTGAGGTCGAAGATTTTTTTCATCTCAGTATTTTCTCCTGCTCTGTCCTGTCTTATACTTTTTGTGACCTATTTCACAGATATTTCTTCATCATGAGCACCTCATTGTGTGACTTTTCAGTTTCCTGAGTGGATTAAGTGACCCAGAGTTTGTGTGACATGAGTTTTAAAACTAAAGTTGCCATTGACAATATGGCTCAAATTTCATTTATTTTCTTTATAGTAGCTGGAATTAAGGAACTATTGTAAAATCTTGGCTATTTTTATTGTTGAAGGTGAGTGATTATGATGCTTGTTAGTCCTTCTAATAGAATCCTTCTAGCTTACTGAAAGCCTTATTGCAACTCATTGGCTGGCCCCTGAGAAGTGCTTTGTGGACTGTTGTCTCTCCAGATGTGTGAGACAAGTAGATCGCAGGACAAGATGCCCGGCTGGCTTCCTCTCCCCATATCTTAGTTGAAAGGGTCGGCTGGATGTATGCTCATCTGTTTAAAAGTGTTTGTAGAACCGCCTCTATTTTTAAAAAAAATCTGTATTGTGCTTTTAAAAAGCAGGGTCTTTTAAGTCCTTTTTATTAAAAAATAATAAATGGAAATGTGTTAGGTAAAGATGTCACTTCGACCTCTTCTCATTCATTAGATAGTAATAAAGTAAAATAATTGCTTTATTAACATCTTTATTGACTGAGGCGGAGCCTAACATGAGTGGAGGTGCTGTGTCCTGCTCACCTCCCCACCACCTAGTGATGCCTGGAACATGGGCACTCGGTTAATACTGGAGGATGATAGACAGTTGTAGTAGAAACAGCAGTGATATCCAGTGAAGATCGAAGACATCATTGTCTTGAGAATTTCTCCAACTTTTAAGCTAACTTTGATGAATTTTAGCTTGAATACGTACTGCAATTGTGTTTGGTTAACCTCTTTATTTGTGTTACTATTAGAATTCAACCAGAGGCATATCCATTGAGTTATAAGTAAAATTCCATTCTTATTTTAAGGAAAGTTTTGTGCACACCAATATTACAACAGAGAAAGTTGCCCCTCACCTCTTCATATTGAGAGTGGGGAAACTCAAGCTGTGTAATTTGCAAAGTCTCAGACCTGGGAACCGGATACTGAGCATACACCCTTCATGTTTGCCTTTGGCTTTGATCTTGGATTCCCTACCTTGAGTGCCCTCCCCTCCTTAGAGTGTGAAAATCTCATCACACCCCTCCCTCCACAGAACCCAGGCAGTTTACTTTCCTGACAGCATTTTTGACTGCATTGTACTATTTTGTACTCAGTCACATACTTTTGTTTTGTTCACTGTTGTTTTATAACTGCCTAGGTGTTTCCCTCACCGCTGGAAGAAGGGCCCTATGAATAAATCATTGCAGTATGAAGGGAAGCATTTAACATGCATTACGTAGCATTTGCTATGCTTTTAGTACTATGGAACTGTGAGTTTTTTGTTTTTTTTTTAACATTATTGTTTGCTTCCAAGAAACTGAACTTTCCTAAATGTAGTAAATTTCTATTATCACAATAGGACATTCACAGTTGGTTTTAATTTATAAAACATAATTTGCTCTCTACTATGGTGCTGTTTTAGACGGGAATAATGACAAAAATGTTCAATCAAAATATTATCATATTAACAGTCTTATTTTTCACAGTGTGCTGAAAGTGCTTTTCCACTTAGGGTGAGTTTGCTAGCTGTCTTATCCCACCCCAGCCTATCCCTTCTACAACATCCTTCGTAGGCGATTACCTATTTCCAGTCCAAATTTCTATGAAAGATGCTCCTACCTCAGCAGGTAATCACCATGGCAACAAGGTCTATTCTATGTTTGGTGTATGAAAGTAGTGCCTTCTTAAGTCTAATAGTAATTGGGAGTTCCAGAAAACCAATGTTTAAATAAGTCTGATAATTTGTTTTTTAAAAAACCACATCATTCCATCATGTTTATATTATGTTGTTTAGAATGGGGGAGCTGTGTCATAAAACTGGTTTGTGTGAGCTTTTATTACTTTCAAAAACCAGAAACTAGCATTTACTAGTGGCCTACTGTACCCTGGCTGGCTGGATGGTGTTTTCATTTCTCCTTGTAGATGGGGAAGCTGGTGCTCAGTATGGGAGGTGATGTGATCAGGTTCACAGAGCTACCAGAGCAGGAGTGGACTCCCACCTCGGCAGGCTGCGTCCGGTCTCCCGTTGGACAGCTTTGCTCTGGACTGTTGGACTCTTGTGGGGATAGTTTCTGTCTTCTCGTGGGGGTCTAGGCTACTAGAAGTGCCTGTTCCTTTAGAAGGGTGCTTCTGTGCTGGGTAGCTGTAAGCAAACAGGGCTGGGTGAGTGGGATGGAGGGTGATGAGCATGAGGCTGTGAGGATGGCGGCACAGCAGAAACGCTGGAATTCAGATGGCAGAATGTTCGGTTACTGATCTACAGTTTCAAGTGTCATGCTTTTAATAAAGAATCCAGATGGCTCCGAAGCTATGAGAGTCGTTGGAGGGCGAGGTGGAGATGCTTTTAGGATTCTCCAGACACTGGGAATCTGATCACAGTGTCTGTGGCACACAGCATTTGTCATGAAACTCTCCCTGATTTCTGTAGTCTGTGTCCGATTTTGTCCCTGTAAATATTACTAAGCTTAACTGTAAGGCAACGGAGCCCTAATTTTATGTTTATTTATTAGCATCTTTGGGGGAGAGTTGATGATTGGACAGTCAAAAATCTGCCTTGTGTCATGACCACTGGGTCTTTGTTTAATGATAAAAGATTGAAGAACTTGAGATTGTCTTTACATGTGATCTTGCTTCACTTCTAAAATCATATAGTTTTAGAAGTAGGTGAGGCCGGTCCTCCAAATGAAGAGACTGCGGCTCAGAGAAGGCATGAATTTTGTCCAAGGTGGCATAGCACACAGCTGATAGTGACTGGAGCCTGTGTCCTTTCAACCCTGTCTCACTAGTCTTCTTGTGTGCACATGTGCTTGTAGTTGTTTTTAACTTGGTTTGTGTTAATTCATCGGAATATCTTGAAGGACACGGAGTGCCCTAGGAGAACTGAACATTTATGAAACATGTCCTTTGTGCTGGGTAAATTTTCCTCTTTGTCTCCCTTAATCGTCACAGTTGGTTAGTGCCACAATAGCCCTGTCGAGGTTGTTGTCATCATTGTCTTCTAGAGGTAGGGGGCCTGAGTGTCTCAGAAGTTAGACTCAAGGGGTGAGGGTCTAGGATTCAAACTTGTGTCTGTCAAATCCCATGTATTTCACAGTCTGCAATGGGAAGTTCCAACTCTTTTTCTCAGCTCTTCTGCTGACTGGTCAATTGATTGTTGTCGACTGGAGTGCTGTTTGGAGAAGGGGAAGCAGCTTCTGGGATTATGGGAAGGGCTTAGTGTTGAATGGTGTCTGCTAGGGCCCTGGCATGGACTCAGGGTGGTACAGGTGACATATATGTTGCCAGACCTCTCTTAACATAGTCATCTCATTCTCACTTTCAAGGATAGGAAACTCAGTTTAAGTTCACATGGAAAGATGGAGGTAGTGTTGGTTGGATCAGGCTTTGGAAAGCCAACTCATAACTCATGTTAACCAGATACACAAATGACTGTATGGTTTGAGTCAGGGTCTCACTCTGTTGCCCAGGCTGGAGTGCAGTGGCACAATCATGGCTCACCATAGTCTGGACCTCTTGGGCTCAGGTGATCCTTCCATTTCAGCCTCCTGAATAACTGGTACTACAGGTGCACGCCACCATGTCTGATTTCTTAAAAATTTTTCATAGAAATGAGGTCTTTCTTGCTGTGTTGTCCGGGCTGGTCTCAAACTCCTTGACTCAAACAATCCTTCCATCTCAGCCTCCCAAAGTGCTAGGGTTCCAGGCGTGAGCCACCATGCCCAGTACCAGAAGAATGTTTTATAAGTACTAATACTAACTCAGTGATTCCCTTTCTGTTGTTTGGTACACTCACATATATTTATTCATATTATTTATGTACTTCTTAGTCTAGAGATGAATTATCTCCTACTTTATGTTGACTGTTAGGATCTCTAGTTACAGGGCATGGCATTTTCTGGTCTCATCTTGATTTGGAAGATTTCCCCTGTGAAGATCTTGTAACTTTTAGTGCACTGACTTTAGAAACAAGATTTTAATTGCAAAAATCTAGAAATTAAAATTATTACCCCCAGGGTTGACTGTACCAAAGGCAATTTACTTTAGATTGGAAACGGCAGTGCCTTCAAAATTCAAACTCAGATAGTTCTCAGAAATAATTTATTTAGAGTTTTGGTATCAAGAATGCAGTTAATTTGCAAATTAGCAATTGTCTCAATGTCTGCTTGTGACTGTCTTTTCATTCCTCATTTCTGTCCTCCTGCTCTGTCTCTCTAAATCTGGAGTTTTGTGTTACCTGTGTACAATATTAGACCCTAGCCTCTCTTCTTTCTCTCTCTCTTTCTTTCTCTCTCTCTTTCTTTCTTTCTTTCTTTCTTTCTTTCTTTCTTTCTTTCTTTCTTTCTTTCTTTCTTTTTCTTTCCTTTCTTTCTTTTTTCATCTAACTGCTTTATCACTCTCAGTATCATTTTTTCAAGGTACTTGGGTTGTTAGACTCAAGTATTATACTATTATAAAACATTTAGATGTGGAAGATGGATCATATCACTCCGTTTGTAGACCAAATTGTGACTGAGTTTGTATTTTGGCTTGTAGCTCTAATTCTTGGTTGATTTATAGCTCATGCTTGGGGTTGTAGGGCCCTGTCCTCATACCTCATGGCATTTTTTACTGACTGATGGCACCTCTGCTATTCTCACTGCTGGTGGACGTGTCTAGAACTTGAGAAGCCTGGGTCTCTGTGGCTACTTGTCTCAATGACTTCCTTCTTAGGCTGCTTGCTCTTTGTATTGGAAAAGAAGATTTTTTGATATCTAGAGCCCTTGTGGGGAAACTATAACTTAAGGTGTCACGACAAAAGGAAGACTAACAATACTTTTCAAAAATGGCATCATCTTTCTAATAACCAAAGTGCTCACACTGAAGGGTGACTGAAAATAAACAGCATAAGTTTTTGAAGACTGGGTGCAGTGGTTCATACCTGCATTCCTAGTGCTTTGGGAAGTCAGGGTGGGAAGATGGCTTGAGGCCCAGAGCTTGAGAGTAGCCTGGGTAATATAGTGAAATCCCATCTCTACAAAAAAGTTAAAAAAAAAATTATAATAACTGTGTGGTGGTCCCACCTACTCAGGAGGCTGAGGGGGGAGGATCATTTGAGCCTGGGAATTCAAGGTTACAGTGGGCTATGATTATAGTTATTGCACTCCAGCCTGAGCAACAGTGCAAGAATCTGTCCCTTAAAAGGCAAGACAAGAAAAAAAAAGAACAAGTTTTAAGGTG
The DNA here is from genome assembly GCF_000164805.1 of Carlito syrichta. Taxonomy (NCBI): domain Eukaryota; kingdom Metazoa; phylum Chordata; class Mammalia; order Primates; family Tarsiidae; genus Carlito; species Carlito syrichta. The sequence goes on from NW_007246004.1 coordinate 376,742, forward strand.
AATAAGAATTATGACTGAGCAGGCAAAATGTTAAAAATGGTATTCGCTTTTATACTGTTGGAGAGTAGTTTTGACTCATGTTTCTTCAACCAGCAGCCACCATGGAAGCTGTGTTGCTTGTCAGGAAGTCTAGTAGGTCCTTTGAGGGCTGCAAAAATGTAAATGCAATATTCTTGCCTTAGATGAACTTCCCTGTCAAGGGAAATATGACGTGGAGAGAGGTGCTAATATACGATTGTAAATGAGACCACATGCCTCTACTGTAGATAATGGTCACATTTAACAATCAGCCCTAGGTTTCTCTTGGGTAGTCCTTCAGGGGGTAGGATGAGACTGAGAATCTCCTAGCAAAGCAGCTTAGCATTTGTGGAAAACATTCTGTTTTTGTGGTTTTATTTAATCTTAGGTGTAATGGAAATGACCGGGGTCATAAGTACTGCACAATTGAATAGTTTGATTGCAATTTTAAATGTATTTTTTTCCAACACAAACGCAGTGTCTGCTGTAGATTTTGGAAAGTAGCATTCATACAAATTCAGACAGTGCAAATGGCTATACACAAATTTGAGCAAATGGTTATATACAAATTTGACTTTAAAAGCAAATTCTTTTTTTCTTTTTAACAAATGTGTTTTATTTTTTATTTCAAAAATGTGGGGTATATTTTGTTTCTTTAGATATTTTTAATGAATTGGACATCATGACTTTTTTTTGCCATTTGTTAAACGGAATTTAAAATCTTTCACACACACTTCAAAGTTTTTGTTTTCTGTATCTGGATTCTGACTTACTGCTTCTATAAAATGGCATCTTCTCATCAAAATGATATATGGTATCACTAAGTAGGTTGGTGGAAAAGCTCTGTTGAAAAGAATGTAATTATAGCATAGGTCATATACATTTAAAATGGTATTCATTTGAAGAATTTCAAATTCTGTTTATAAATATCTACTCATCTAATCTGGCACTGAAGAGTCACATAAGGACATAATTTCATAGGCGAATCATAAGTGGCTTTAAAAAGATTTGTGTTTTTCTTGCTACCTGGGGCCTGTAGGTTTAACAAGTTTAAATTATTCCTTTGGCCTCAACTCGTGGGCAACCTAATTCTCATACCATGGTGAATGGTTACTGTGACTACCCAGTTGCTAAGAAACCTGTTATGGTATCAAGTTGCCGTAGTGAAGTCATGGCTTCCCAGGACTCGGGAGCACTGTGGGGAGGGTGTTCTTCAGAGCTGTGGAGGACCTTCCAGCATTTGTTTCCCAACTTCTAGCTGAATTTTCATCAGGAAGAGCAACAAACCTAGGTCTTTAAAAACGGATGTAGAAAATCCACGTTTATTTTACATTAAATCAAGACCTTTAGTTATTAGAACAGTTGTGATCCAAGATACAAACCTACTTTTACACGCATTAAGTTGGAACAGTTTTCATGTTGAATGGTAGGTCCCCCCAGCTCAGCATTCTGTTTGTGTATGCTTAGAGTGATTCTTGGCAGTACGTTTGCAACATATAGAAGAGTATTTGAGTTGAGATTGTAAAGGAAAAACTGTGTGAGATTATTTTAGTCGCTTGATCAATTGCTCTTGCCATGATATGATTCAGCATTTCATTTAACAAAACAAATGATACACCATGTAGCTTTTTTTTTTTTAATGCACCAGACTTGATGTTGGGTCAAGAATTCTGTTCAGGGCAGGAACCTGGCTTTTGCTAGCGTTACTCGATGGCAAAAGCTTTCCATATCTTAAAGCTCTATAACACACATGCCTTAAAGGATCTGAGAAGTTGTACTGTGGACTGCTTACAATTTTGTGTAACTTGGATCTCCTCTGTGGTGTTTTCTCTTAACATCCACATATGTCTTGAAGTGCTTGTTTTCAGCAAATCACATTTTGAAAGCTCTGTTCTTGACTTTTATATGGAGGGAGAGTACAGAGGGAGCTCTTCTCATTTGACACCAGTCTCTTTACCAGGATATCAGTTAAAACACAGGCTGGCCTGGCAGCTGGGGTGAGTGGTTTAAGCATACAGGAGTGAGCACAGTGAAGAGCCCAGACTCTGGAGTCAGACTGACTGGGTTCAGTTTTGGGTCTTCTGCCTCAAACTTTTTGATCTTAGATGAATTACATAGTGACTCAAATCCTTAATTTCCTCAACAGTAAAAAAAGGGATGAGAATAGCTTCTACCTCAAAGAATTGTGTAGATTAAATGAAGTGTTTACCGTGATTTCTGGCACCTTATTTGCACCTTTGTAAATGTGCAATGTGAATGATCATTATAGAGGACATTTTTAGGAAACTGGGTTATTTAAGTCTTAAAGGTTTAGGCACTTGACATTGGACAAGGCCTCCCATGCTAAAGCTTTCAATTGCCTGGAAGTTTTCAGATTCTTAAATTTTTTACTTTTAATTTTAAAATTTTTTTATTTCCGTGTATCCCTTTCCTATTTTTCCTTGCATTTGGAGTGAGGCGTTCTATATCACCCCCCTTCCTGGTCTCCGTGGGGCATTGGTTTTCTCATCTGAACAGTGGAGGTGAGTTTTGGCTGACATCTCACGTCGACACTGGGGCATGAACTCTGGGAGAGCTTAGTGAAAGGCCCCCTTCTGGTTCCGTTCTGAACAGAGGGAAAAGGTCTGAGTCTGAGGACGGCTCCATGGGTTTTGCAAAGCCAGAGTGGGCCGTGTGAATGATAGCACTTCTCTTTTTTTCCTTTTCCTTGTCCAAGAAGGCAGCAGAAGCTCTCAGAGGTGGTGAGTAAATGAACAGTCTCTGTAAGTTTTGGTTAAATACACAATTTAAAGTCATTACTTTTCTCTTTTTAAAAAAGAGTGTTTGAAATGATCTCAAATGTGAAGAATGGTTACAAATATAGTACAAAATACCTTACAGCGCTTCTTAGCTAAATCTAACATATTTAAGGGAAATAATTTGAATAGTACAGAGAACCTTTTTCCTAAACTACTGGAGAGTAAATCAGTCTCCTGATGCTCATTGACCCTGAATACTTCAGTTGTGTTTTCTCACAAACAAAGATTTTTGCTTGTATAACCACAACTTAACCGTCAAAATTAGGAAATTGCAAGGTAAGGTGAGAGGATTGCCTGAGCCCACAGGTTTGAGACTAGCCTGGGCAACATGGTGAAACTTCATCTCTACAATATATCAAGAAAAATTAGCCGGTGTTGGCACATGCCTGTAGTTCCAGTTACTTGGAAGGCTGAGGTGGAAGGATCACTGGAGCTCAGCAGGTCGAGGCTGCGGTGGCCATAAGCTTGCCCCCCCTGCACTCCAGCCTGGGCGACAGAGTGAGACTCCAACAAAAAAAATTAGGAAATTGTTAGTGATACATATATTTATACTGTTTAGTTCTCAGACCCCATTTAAGTTCACCAGTGCACCCCATAAAAATCTTTATAGTAGAAGGATTTGATTCAGGATCATGTGTGGCCCTTAATAAAATTCTGTTAAGCCATCCTAGTTGCCCTTTTAATATATCTTTATCATTCTTTGAGCACTTCTTCTCCTGTTCAGAGAGATGTTTCATGCCCATCTCATACATTTCCTGCCCTAGTCCTGATGTAGCCATTGCTCTCAGAAACCTTGATTTTTTTTTTCTTAGTAGGAATGATATTTAGAAGCCAAGATCTGGGTAGTATATGTGCCTGTTACTGTTGGGGTTATGGTTGTCCAAGTCTCTGGGCAAAGCTGGAGAATATTTGAGTGTATAGGTGTATTTAAGCATAGACACTCACATAGGTATACATAAGAACACATTTTTAAATTTACGTCTCTTACTATGTAGTTCTAAATCTAGGAGTATACATTGATAGCTCCAATTCCAGTGTAACACCGAGGGGTTCGGTCTGATTCTTTCTGTAAAACTCCTACCCTTTCTTTGACAGTGAGAAATCTGACTCCCTGCACGTCACCACCCTCTCCCTCATGCCTTGGACCCTGTAGTATGATGTTAGAGTATCCTTTGCTTGGGCACCCTCCTGACCCTGCTCACACTGTGACATCTGATGCCAGGCTGGCACTATGTGTGATGTTGTCTTCAACCTGACTTTTCTCTAGATTCCCGTGCTTGGCCACCCTTTTATGCGGACACTCCTTGTTGGGCTGCCCCACATCTAGACACCCTTCGAGCTGCATTCCTATGTCAGACTGACCCCATAACTCTGGGATGTTTGCCTTGGGGAACAGGAAGAGGAAGGAGTAAATGAAGAGTGATTTTCATGTTTTTAGCATGTCAGGTGAAGGACTGGTAGCTGTAGGAATATTTCACTTTTGAAAACCCTTTTGAACTTATCAAGGAAAGAGTTACATTTACAGTTAACTCCTCACATAATATCATGGATAGGTTCTTGGAAACTGTGACTTCAAGCAAAACAGCATGTGATGAATCCAATTTTACCACAGGCTAATTGATTTAAACAAGAGTTAAGTTCCTGTGGCTTATTTCTGGTCATAGAAAATCACCAAGCTCCTAAATAAAGACCCCTAACACTTAATGGTAAACATTCAGATAAAATACATGTGCATTTAAGAAAGACTGATAAAAATAAGCAAGATCATTATTTACCCAATTTTGATGAATCAGTGAGTTACGGCATAGCGGGAATGGGTTAAATCATCAATGTTTGCAAAGTGAAAATTGTAAGAAGCACATATAGTTCACAGACAGACAATAATTATGGTGGGGTTGCTGAGCACTTTCATTTTTTATTTTCATGCGTTTGGTTATCATATGATTTTTGTTTTACAATTCCGTTCGTTCATTCTCTCATTCGTTCATTCATTCGCTAGCCCATTATTCCAGCTCAGGGTTGCAGCGGGCTATAGTCTATCCCGGCAGTGCAGGGCACAAAGTGATAACCTACCTTGAACAGGATACCTTGCAGGTTATAGGTCCCATGCTCACATAGACAGGGACAATGTAGACATGCCAGTTCACCTAATGTGTACATCTTGGGGTTTGGGAGGAAACAGGGGCACCTGTAGGAAGCCCTTAACTCGGGCAGCCTCTTTCAGGTCCCCTCCTGCTGTGGGAGCTTTTCTGTCTTCTTAATAAGTCCTACTTTCAAAAACAAACAAAAAAAAAGAAAACCCTTAACACAGACAGTGGCCCTGACTGGGAATTGATCCCCCTCCCTCCATCATTGTTATAATGAAACGATGGTGAATAAGACAGTGTTACTCAAGGGCCTGCTGTTTACAGAAGGCCCCCAGTGCCTCCACGTAGGATTTTTCGACTTCACAATGGTGTCAAAGTGAAACACATTCAGTAGAAACTATTCTTTGATACCATACAGTCATTCTGTTTTTCACTTTCAGTATAGTATTCAGTGCATTACATGCAATATTCAACACTTTATTATCAAATAGGCCGTGTTAGGTGATTTTGCCCAACTATAGGCAATGCAAGTATTCCGAGCATATTTAAGGCGGTCTAGTCTAAGCCGTGATATGTAGTAGGTTAGGTGCCTTAAATGCATTTCGACTTCAGATATGTTCAACTCAGGATGGGTTTATCAGGATGTAGCCCACTGTAAACCGAGGAGCATTTGCACTTGTCTTTGTTATTGGAGTTGGAGCCTAAACAAATGAGTGCAGTGGTATGCCCCCAGTTCAATGGCTTAGCTGGAAAAGTAAAACTACGCCTGGAAACTGGGTAAAAATGGGTTGTGTTGTTTGGGGAGGGGCGAGAGGAGCATTTTCAGTATTTTTTCAAAAGGGCACTGAAGCACCTTTCCATTTATTTAATTTTTAATCAAAGGGCTATTTTTGTTTCAATTGCTGCTGACATGATCTCTGCCATATCCATGTGTGGACAGAAACCAGACTTGGGGCAGCACTTGTTAGCAAAACGCATCTTCTTAGTGGATTTATTTGAGCAGTGGTTTGAGATTTTTGTGCTTGTAGTCGCATCCCTGTGTGGCTGTTTGGCCGGCCATTTTCTCAGGTTTCTGTGTGCCAGCCAGCCTCTCCAGTAGCTCCTCCAGAGATGCTCTGTTAGCGCTCCCATTGGAAACGTGTCTGGAGAGCAGCCTGCACCAGATTCGAAAGGCAGTGGGCCCCTCTCAGAATGCCTCAGACCAGTGGGTGAGGTGCAAGGTGGAGCCTTTCCACTGTGGTTCTGGCTGCTCTCTAGACACTGGAGTGTCTTTGAGGTTTCTTCTTTTTTCTTTACCCCTTTAAAAAGACAAAACAAAAAAGCCCTGTGTCGCCTCTACTTGGGTATGTTGGGGGGTGTGCTCCTGTGGGTGTGCACATGGATGGTGTGCAGTGGGTGGGTCTCGGAGTTGACGCCTAGCAGCGCTCTCCTGCTTCTTATGAATGTGACCTCATGAGCAGTGGGAACAGTCCTGCAAGGTGAGTCTGTACCTTTAGAGCATTCCCCTGCCTCTTCCTCTCTGCTTGTTTGAGCAGGACAGTGTGAATCTTCTTTGGGGTCTTCACTATCTTTCTGTACGATTCTTTGCCCAAAACGCTGACTCAATTAGAGTCCAAATCATCCTTAGCAACTTCTCACCCTTCAGCCTGTGGAATATTGTGAGATGGCAGCTGTTCCACAGGTGTCAGGGCCCCGTCATGTTTTCATAGTAGGGTTGCCAGACTGGGCAAATAAAAATACAGGATGTCTAGTTAAAGTTGAATTTCAGATGTACAACAAATAAATTTTTAGCGTAAATATGTTCCATGCAGTACTTGGGACATGCATCTATAAAATATTATTTTGCTGTGTATCTAAAATTCAACTTTATCTAGGGATGTCCTGTCTTTTTTCTGGCAGCCCTACCTTGTAAGTTTTTGCAGGACGCAGTAACTTGGATGCGTGTTGTACTTAGAATAATACGTATGTATCAGTGGTCCCTGATCTTTTTGGCATCAGGAACTGGTTTTGTGGAAGACGATCTTTCCATGGACTGGGGAGGTGGAGGGGGAGGGTGATTTTGGAATAATTCAAGCACATTGCATGTATTGTGCACTTTGTTTCCATTATTATTACATTGTAATATATCAAAAGGGCACTAAAATGCCTTTCCATTTATTTAATTTTTAGTAGAAGGGCTATCTTTGTTCCAGTTGTTGCCAACAAAATCTCTCCCATATTCATGTGTGGGCATTGTATTATCTAATGCATTATTACATTGTAATACATAATGAAATAATTATGGAACTCATCATAAAAAAGAAAAAAAGACGCGTGTATAGAAGTGGTAAATAAAATAATGGGCAGGCCATCCGATGCAACAACTGAAGGACATCAACTCACTTGCTACTCAGTGATAGGGTTTTGATATGAGTCTGCAAGCAGTGGAGTTATCATGACCTCTGTGCAGTCAGACCTCACTGCTTATGTTAATCTGTATTTGCAGCTGCTCCCCGGTGTTAGCATCACTGCCTCAACTCCACCTCAGATCGTCAGGCATCAGAAGGAGTACACAGCCTGGATCCCTCGCCTGGGCAGTTCACAGTAGGGTTCTCACTCCTGTGAGAATATAATGCGGCTGCTGATCTGACAGGAAGTGGGGCTCAGTGGTGATGTGAGCCATGGAGAGCGACTGTCAATACAAATGAAGCTTTGCTTGCTAGCCCAACCCTCACCTCTCTCACCAACTGGGTAGGGAGAGGGAGTCCATGGCCTGGGGGTTGGTTCCTAAAAAATGACTGGATTCACAAATAAACCCTTGAGTGCATGAAATCTTGAGCTTCTTAAAAGGCAACTGAACTGCAGTTGAGTTGACAATTCACATATGCCAGATTTTCAGACCGTGTTAAATTGGCCACCTTGAGGTAGGAGCTTGAAGTTACGTATCTATAATTTCTGATACCCGTTTATTTTCCTCCACCTCGTTAATGACTCTTCATTTCGTAGGTTAGAAATTTGGGCCAGGCATTCCCTTCATGCAAAGCCTTTTTCCTTTATTCATTGAAAAAGATAGAAATCTGTTGTTTGAAACAATACAGGTTGATCTATATGCGATTCATTTGTGCACATAGGAAGAAAAAAGAAGAGCTTTTTAAAGCCTTTCTTTGTCTCTTTTTTGACATTTGGCGTATTCTACAAGAAGACTAGAGAAGCCCACATGATGCAAGTAAAGATCCTTCCCTTCCTGTTAGGTACTTTCTTTCGGCCCCTTTGACACACATGATTCAAGTAACACCCTCTTGTAAGGGCAAGTGGTGATTGTTCCTAATTTTGCAAGTTAGGAATTCCCCAAGCTGAACAGCTTACTGGGGACCTTCCCAAAGGATAAAGGGTTTGTCTTATTATAATGTCTTAAGGTTGTCTTATCAACCATCTGTTGTGGAGTGATCCCTGGTAGAGCCCCTCTGTCCCTAGCTCTGTCATTTGGTCTCCTGAGCCTCTGGTCCCTGATCCCTGGAAGACATTACTTGAAAGCACATTCATAATTGTGAGCACAGTTTGGCTCACATAGAATCAGGAATTATTACTTGAGGCTTTTTAATAGTTCAGTGCAGATGTTGGCAGACTTTTTCTGTGAAGGGCAAGATAGTAACTATTTTCCTTTGCAGATGTACCATCTCTGATGCATATCCTTTATTTATTTTATGACCCTTTAAAAATGTGATGACCTGTTTTAGCTTGTGAGCGGTATCAAAACAGGCTATGCTGGCAGTAGTTTTCCTAAGTAAGAGTGTTCGCCCTTAGAAATAGATTACATATATTATAAGAAAAGGATTTGCCGGGGATGGGTGAGGCGGGATTGGCAGCAGTGGGAATCTGCGGGTGGGGCGAGGGGGGCTCATCAACAAAGGAACCTGATAATGAATGTTTGTTTTCCTAACTCTGAATTGTACCCCACATCTTTAAAATAAAAAAATTAAAAGTTAAAAAAAGAATAAACATATTACATGGAGAGTTTTATAAGTCACCCTGTTTCTGACATATGTGGAAGTGAGAATGAACACTTAGTAATTACTAAGAGTATGTTACAAGTTGTGGGCACTGTGGTCTCCTGGAGGTCACTGCCTCCTTCCCCTATAACTCTTATTTAGCTATTTATTTAAAGGGAGACTTTTGTAATCTCTTGTTAACATTTTTGATTTGTATGTCTGCTAAATAAAATGTCATTCAGACAGGTTTCTTTTACTGCCTTACATGGGAGTAAGTGGCTGTGTAGCAAGTTCATGCCACAAAGTGGGGAGAAAGCAAGACAGGACATTGGCTTTTCGTCTCTCTGTGTTTGTTTACTTATGGCATAGATGATTGGGCGAACATTTGGTAGACCGGAACTTCCTAGCCAGTTTTGGTGTCTTTCAGAACTGTCAGGTCTTAGGACATGGCATAAACATTTTATTTTGAACCCCTATGGGAAGGGATGTGCCATTCACATGAGAATGTGGCTCAGTAGTGAGTTTGCTGCTTGATTTGCTCCATCTTTTCTCTGATTTCCTTTGAAAGACTATACTTGGTGTTCCTCCAGCTTGCAAGGGTAACACAAACACGCTCCCAAAAGCACCTATGGGGAGAGGCAGCCCATGGAAATCCACACACATCCTACTTTTCCAGCTGCTGGTTTTGCTGATTGGTCTGATGTCGTCCAGTCACTCTTTGTCTATTATTAGAAATGGAAATTGGAGGAGAATTTCCCTTCACTTTTTTTCCTTCAGACCTTTACAAATGATTTTTGGGTCCTAATGTGCTTGTGAATCGACAGACACAGCTTCTGAGAACGCCGTGGGGACCCACTGAATTGTGACTGGGAGACAAAGGCATTCTGTTTAGAAGGCTTGTCCCAGCTTGGTGTTGGAGCCTGAAAGCAGGGCCTTCAGCACCGCGCTCTTTCTGCTGTGAACTAGTAGGAAGACCGGTGTTTGCCGAGTGGATGGCTGTGCTCACTGTCCAAACAGACCTCTGTTTGCCAACTGTGAGCATATTGCTTCTCTGTGAGGCACTCCATCATGCTGTGAATGGATCCTCTTGTACTCAGAATTTTCTGACTCAAAGAGAGGGAGTGAGAGATATTTCTTTCAGACTTCAGCATTCACTGTAGCATCCATACTTTCATCAGACCTTTAGAAAGCAGGCATGCATCGGAGGCACTTCTGAAGGGGAGCGAGAAAGGAAGCAAGTGAGAGGCAGACCCACTGAGATGCCTTTATTCTGACCACTTGTGGCCAGGCTTTCATAAGTGTACCAGCGCTGTCTTGGCTAATGGAATTGTGAGAATAGTCCTGATTTCTCCTGTGCAAAATGAAGCTTGCACTGAGTTTCCAACTCAGGGCTCATTTTTGCACTTACTCACACATGCACAGTCACCTCCTCAAGCATATAATATACTCAGAATGTTTCATAATGTGGGTGATAGAGTTTTATTCCACCTGGATAATTCCTTGAGAAGCCTAATTGATATGAAGGATTTTGATTATGTTATAAACTCTTTTAATTTTAGAGTTCCAAACTTATTGTATGTGAAAGCATGAAAATAAAATGGACTTCTTTGCTGTCAAGTGTAGTCTCTTTCTTTTTCTTCTTTTTTTTTTTTTTTTTGAGTTGGAGTCTCACTCTGTCACCCAGACTGGAGTGCAGTGGCCGCTCCCGGCCACCGCAGCCTCAACCTGCTGGGCTCCAGCGGTCCTCCCGCCTCAGCCTTCCAAGTAACTGGAATCACAGGCGCACGCTACCACACCCGGCTAGAGGCTGAGCCACCGAGCCCGGCTAGTGTAGTCACTTTCTATACATTGACAGTAATAGTTCTTTCTGCGAAGTGTTTGCTGCAGGGATTGAGGACAGAGTTTGTGGGAGATGTTAGGACTTCCTTGCGGTTACCTGTTGTTCTGTGTCTTAAGGCTGAGTGGAGCATAGAACAACATTGCTGGGAGTGAAACTCAGTGAGCACATGGCATGGACAGGACAGTAAACCCTTTTTGGCCCTTGTTACTTGTGGAGTACATGTTAAACACTGGACAAACTTTGCTTGGTGTTTTGGGGAAACAAAGGACAGAATGCTTTTATGCGTTGAAGGGTAGATTTCTTTACAGCAGTAAACTATTGCCTGGTCTTTGTCCATGAGAAATCAGTGTTGATGAGCTAACCTGGAGTAAATGATTTTTTGGCTGAACCCATAAAAATGTAAAACCAGAACCATCTTCCCTCCTCCACGATACAGTATTTTTGATTTAGGGTGTCTGGATATTACTTCTTCTTCAGGACTAACTGTCCTCATAGAAAAATACAGCTCTTTGATCTTACTGGTGAAAACTGTATTAAAACAGGAGTAGCAGGGACAGCTGGGTGGGAGAGAAAGCAGGAGATGCAGCTTTGGTGTAGTTACTGTTATAATCTCAACTGGCCCAGCTGGCACACCAAGCATCTGCTGGTCACCCCTGCATACTTCATATGCGGTAGCTCATTTCTTCCTCAATCTTGGGAGATGGGTGCTTTTACTCTCCTCATTTTATAGATGAGAAAACAGGCACAGAGAGAGGTGTAGTGACATACCCAGGATCACACAACGAGTAACTGGGGGGCTTGGAATGGAATCTAGAGCGGTTTGATCCCAGTGTCTGCAAGAACGATTGCCAGTGGGAGACCTGCATTCTCCTTGCAGAGTTTTCTTTTCATCTTTTTTTATTTCTTAGAGTATGTATATTATATCATAGTTTTGGAGAAGTGTTTAAAGGTACTAAATACCCAAGAACTAGGAGGATGACATCACTTCAGAAAGATAATGTATGCGGTAAGTAAAGGAATTTGCTCTTCTTTTTGCTTTTACCATAGAAAGATGCTCCACATTTAATTAATTCCTGATCATTATTATTATAAATTGATTGAAGTATATTGTGGTCTGTTAGGTAAGGCTGGGTAATACATTTTATTCAGAGCTTAAATGACAGCTAATTTTAAACTTGAAGTCAGTTAATCATTATGAGGTATTCTAGTATAAAATCAGGCTATTTGTATGTATTTCTGTGCTACATGTAAAAATATATATTATTCAATCATATATTTCTTTATGATGATAGGATGAGAATATTTGTGAGTGTGTATTGTGTATGTGTAAGGCTTCTTAACCAACAGAATTAGCTTTTCTGTGAAGACTGTAGAGCTGATTGAAATTGGCCAGTTTAAGTTGGTTTTTATAGGAGTTATATTTATTGGCAACTCATTAGTGCTGTGTTGAGTGGTTACTTGTGGCGCCGAGTGGTTCCCTTACTGGAGGATTAGGACTTAGAGTAGTTCTACGTGAATCATGTAAGTCAAGGTTGTAATTTATCTCTAGGAGTCTATCTTAAAGAAAGTTTATTTGGAAGTATATTCTAGAGACACTATTCTAGAAAATCAGTTATAACAATAAAAATAAGTTACTGTAGTGTGATGTGGCCGAATTTAAAATTTTGCAAAAATGTTACGCATACGAAACTTTTGCAGACACCTTAGTGTTGGGTTTGCTCTAAAATTAAAGTTTGTTCAGATTTTTTTGGAGAGAGAAATTGTGACAAAAGCAGAGCTCAGCTTTCTGCCTTGGGAATCTGGTTTTTGGCCTTCTTTGTGTTTGTTCTGTTTTTCATATCTCGGGCCAGGTGTTATCTGTTTTGAACCTGTTTCTGAGGGGCTCTCTAACTGCTGCCCCCAAGCATTCATCAGAGAATAGGCGGTTGCATGCCCAGAGGATTCTCAGCCCAGCCTTATGGATGATGACGCCTGAGGTCTCCGCCTGAATTTTCTTGTCTGCCAAGAACAACCTTGGTTTAGGTTTCTTCTGCAAGAGGCAACCGACCAGGATGTTAATTTGTGTGAAAACCTGGAGAAATTGGGAAACTTATTGGGTATTACTTTTGCCTGACTTTCACTGAAAAGCAGCAGTAGGAATACCTTATTGTTACCACTTGCCCTTTGATCATTACAAGTAGATGGGCAATGAATACCAAATAAATAATAAAAGTCTACAGGGAAAAAGTGACCAAAGCACCCTGTGGATCAGATTTGACTATACGTGCATTTGTGTGTACATGCTTCCATCTGTTATGTTTCTGTTTGGAAGTTTCTGACAATTTGGACTTCTTCTAGATGGATCAAGTCATTTTGTGACCAGAGAATTTAGTCAGATTAAAGCATTGAAAGATAGCCTTATAAAATTGTAGCATTAACAACGCTTTTTCCTCAGTCTTTAGAGGGAAGATTTGTTTTTTTAACTTAGACGTCATTCTGTAAAGCCCAGGCTGCATGGCTTATTTGGTGATTAAGATCTGAATCTTTATTTATTCCTTCCTTATGGCTGATATTGATAAGAATACTGTGATATGAGCACCTGGGAACATGAAAAACAAGGTGAAGCACAAATTAAAGGAATCTGACATTTCCCTAACTGCTGGGGAACAATGGTAGTTTGCACTTTAATTTACTTTGTGGTTACAGTAATCATGGATTAGGTAGACTTACTGTACACTGACAGAAATGGCTTTTTCAAAACATTAATAATAATACATTTATTTATTTATTTATTTATTGGGCTGCTTGTAGGGGAAAAAAGCAGATTCTAGAGGTCTGAAAAATTACATATTCTAAAGGACTCAGATTTTTTTTTTTTTTTGAGTTGGAGTCTCACTCTGTCACCCAGACTGGAGTGCAGTGGCCGCTCCCGGCCACCGCAGCCTCAACCTGCTGGGCTCCGGCGATCCTTACGCCTCAGCCTTCCGAGCAGCCGGAATTACAGGCGCGTGCTACCACGCCTGGCTGATTTTTTGATTTATTGTAGAAATGAGGTCTTGCTGCCCAGGCGGGTCTCGAACCCGCGGGCTCAGGCAATCCACTCACCTCAGCCTCCCAAAGGCGCGGGATTATAGGCTGAGCCACCGAGCCTGGCAATACATATATTTATTTTAAGTCCTTCTCACATAGCCTTCTCCCAGAGCATTGGGGTTTGGGAGGTATGGATATTGGGAAACAAATGAAAAGGGCAGTATATTTTTTAGTGGAAAGTATTGTTTATTTTTATTTTCATTGATGATAATTACCCATATTGAGAGGAACATGATATTTTGATACCTGTATACCATGTGTAATGATCAGATCAAGTTACTGTCAAATTATTGACATTTCAGTGGAATGAATCAGATTTTTCTAGAGTCCTGCATTTTTTAGTTCTTTCTTTTAAATTTTTTAGCCAAGTGCAAAAAAATGAAAAGATTCCATATGAATATGCAAGTGGGTGTGACTGTTGAAAAGAATAAACTAAAGTATTAGGAAAGAAAGCGTTCTTTCTTCTGGCTCAAGTGAGAGAAATGTCCTATGAGAAGTTATTTGCTTATTGGATGTGTCAAATCGTTACTTTTGTACACATTCTAAGTGAGTTGAGATTTTACCACTGACACATTTGCAAAAATTGGGTCTGAAAATTAGAAAGTTTCTTGTTTAGGGAACTGTCCCAAATAGTAAGGCACGACTCTATTCTGTGGCTACAGAAGTCTTTGGGTTAGAGTAACAGGTAATGAAAGTATTTCATATGAAGTGAACTTTATGCTGATTTTATATGGCATTACACACACATACACACCTTAAAACATGTAATATCTTTTAATGATTACATTATAGCATAAAATTACTTAACTGTAAATGTGAAAACATAGATATCAAATAGTGAGTACAGTGCTGATTTGAATACCAAGGATTTCTTTTTTTTTTTTTTTTTTTTTTCCGAAAGCAGGATTTATTGAGAGGACAGAAAAGCTCCCACAGTGGGAGGGGACCTGAGGGGGTTGTGTCCCAAGAATTTCAATAACCTAGTTTAATTCAAGATGAAGAAAAAGTGGAATCATGGCCTCCTTCAGGGTTGACATGGGCAGTACCCTGTTTGCTGGCTCTGCCTGGCTTGAGTTTCCAAATACCAAGGTCCATGACTTACCAGAGACATGACGGCTTCCCTGTTTCATTCTTTTTGGTGTGAGGAGAGGCTGGTGGTCTTGTTTCTACCTGAATTTGATAGTGACTTGACCAGGGATTCAGTGATTTTTTTCCCCCACACCTTGAGCATACAGAGAATGATGGAATGTAATAGTTTTTATAACCTAATTTTAAAAAGAAGCATAGAAGAGGTAGACTGTCATTAAAAGGACCTGTGTCATAAAAGCATGAGAGAAAACCCGAATGGTGTTGTCTGTAGAAGGGGAGATTTAACTGTATCTGAATGTTGTTTTGTGGAATCGAGGTCACATTTAGACTGTGTGACTCTTATAAACAGTCTTCAGTTTTCTGAGTATTAAAAGGGGATTTAAAAAAATGAAACATGCTGCATTTTGAGATAGTGAACTCTATATTACCAAAATATTCTGACTGCTTGCTAGAGATTGTGTTCAGCAGTTTAAGCCTTAAATGGGAAGTTGGTCTGGATTACCTCTAAGATCCTCAAGAAAATTCTGGTTCTGTCATCTTGGCTGTCAACTAAAAATGTTTATAAAGTTTTTATCAACTGCTCTGTTTCCCTATTCTTAGATGCATAGTATTTCATATTAAACTCTTGCCAGTGGCCAGTAATCATATAAACAAATACAATAATCTCATAGACTTGCTTCTTCATAGAGTGCTTATCATTCTATATTATATAAAATCCTATTATCATTTTGTTGTTTCCATAGAAATATAACAATAGTTGCTTTATTATGACTAAAGCTTGGGGGGGCTATTTTTAATCAAATAATAGTCATCTTTGCTAGTTGAAGTATATTCAATTAAATACCCATTAATAGGACAAAATTTCTGGAACTCTGCTAGTCTTTTTTTCCCCTTCACTTTTTTAAAAAAACATTTAATTTATCTAATTTACTTCCCAGGGATTTTTTGAAGATTCATATTTCATTTTTAATTTTTTAAGTTATTTTATTTTAGAGTTGTGGGGCACTGTGTGAAGGCAGGGCTCAGGCCTCCGGCGAGCCCCCTCTCCTTTCCCTGCATTGAACGTGGTACATGTTGGGTGGCCATGCCCCCCGTTGCTCTTTGAAATGTGCTGAAATTAAGAGTCAGCCAATTGTGATTAAAATCAGTACAAATGAGATGTGTTTCAGGGCTTCTGAAAGTGCTTCCTATTTTCTGCCTTTTGTTGCTCTGGTTCTGAACTCGTCCCTAGAATGCCTGTATCAGAATCAGTGGGGTGTGGTGGTGGTGGCAGGGGAATTGGGCTGCTTGTAGGGGAAAAAAGCAGATTCTAGAGGTCTGAAAAATCTACATATTCTAAAGGACTCAGATTTTTTTTTTTTTTTGAGTTGGAGTCTCGCTCTGTCGCCCAGACTGGAGTGCAGAGGCCGCTCCCGGCCACCGCAGCCTCGACCTGCTGGGCCCCGGCTGCCTCAGCCTTCCGAATAGCCGGAATTACAGGCATGCGCTACCACACCCAGCTGATTTTTTGATTTATTATAGAGATGAGGTCTCGCTGCCCAGGTGGGTCTCGAACCCGCGGGATCAGGCAATCCACTCACTTCAGCCTCCCAAAGGCACGGGATTACAGGCTGAGCCACTGAACCCGGCTAAGGACTGAGATTTTGATGTAACAAACATTTGAGGATGAGAGCAGAAAGAATTTAGGAATTGCCCACTAACAGAGTTTGCAGGTAACTTACTTAAGGCTATGCAGACATGCAGATTGAATTTGTATCTCCACTTTTGATGTACTGGAGAAGAGATTGATGAGAAGAGATTCTTTTTTTTTCTTTCTTTATTTTTTCCCCCCTTGTTTAAGAGACAGGCTTGCATGCAGTGGTGAAATCACAGATCACTGCAGCCTTGAGCTCCTGGGTTTAAGAGATCCTCTTGAGAATTGTAAGGATAATTACTTAAAAACTGAACACAGGGAACCCACAGATAAACAGAGGCAGCACTGAAAAAAAAAAAAAGAGAGATCCTCTCACCTTGGCTTCTGGAATAGCTGAGACTACAGGTGCACCCAGCTAACCTTTTTTTTTTTTTTTTTTTACTTTTGGGGTCTCACTTTATAACCCAGGCTGCTCTCAAACTCCTGACCTTAAGCAGTCGGAGCTGGCCTACAAAAGTGCTAGGACTAAAGGCGTGAGTCACTGCGCCTGGCCAAGAACAGCTTTTGAAAATACTATTAGAAAACCAAGACGGACTAGTGGCCCCGCCTCTGGATTCCTGTGATGCTTTCTTTTTATTAGTTACCATTTTTAATATCACACATGTGCTATGATCATAGACCTTTTAATGTCCCACAGGAATAATTAGAAGACAATGCAATTGAGATTGATTGGGTCCAGACATTTTCTAGGTGCAGGTTTTCTGCCTTGTTTGTAGTTTCCCCCTGTATTAGTCAGGGCTCTTTAGAGGGACAGAGCCACTAGGATACATGTATGTAAAAACGAACATTAGAGAGGATTGGCTCACAGGATTATCAGGTGAAGTTCTAGATAGGCCGTCTGCAAGCTGAGCAATGAGGAAAGCTGGTAGCATGGCTCAGTCCGAGTCTGAAAGCCTCAAAACCTGGGAAATCAACAGTGCAGCCAACCTCAGTCTGAGGCCAAAGGCCCCTCCAGGAGGCCGCTGGTGCAAGTCCCAGCGTCCAACGGCCAAAACTCTGGCGTCTGATGTCTAGGGGCAGGAGGAGAGGAAGAGCGTTTTGGTAGGGATTGGGGAAACTGGTGGCCACCCACACTGACGGTGGGGCCTCCTTTCCCCGCCCACATGAGGGTGGGCCTTCTTCTTCCTGCCCCCTGCCTCACTCGGTGTGAATCTCCTCTGGAAACACCTCACAGACACCCCCAGGAACGCTGCTGCACCAGCCATCCAGGTATCCCTCAGTCTAGTCAAGTGGACACCTCGTGTTAGCCATCACACCCCAGTACACCAAATTATTTTCTCCTTTTTCTTTCATGTTAGACATCTGGCTAGTTCTTCTCTTCTTTTTCAAAGAGTGGGCCACCTTTCTCCCAAGCCCTGCTTTCTCCTTATCTGTTCTCCGTTTTGTTCTGGTGACACATTTCTGTCCAGACTGCCTAAGCTCAAATCTGTGGCCAGGAAATTTTTACTCGGCTACTTTAGCATTGTTTTACTTTGTTAAAAGCGAAGGTAAGTATGAGGCAGAAGGTGTGCCTCATTGGACCTCAGGACATGTGGGTATATGCACACAGGGATTATTTTACAGGTGAAATCTGGGGGAAGAGAAGTTACAAATTGCAACCATTTCTCAAAGGAGTGATAGACATGAAGTGATTAAAAAAAATTCTGTCTTCTCAATTCTCACAGTTTAATCTTAGTAGGGATTTCTGGAAAGGGAGGGTGTAATCATAAAGTTTTGCCTTTGTGGGAGTTGCCAACCCTGGGCCGCAGATTGATTCCAGTGAGTGACCTGTTAGGAGCCAGGCCACACAGCTGGAGGTGAGTGGCAGGTGAGCAAGCAAAACTTCTTCTGTATTTATAGCCACTCCCCACTGCCTGAACCCCGCCTCCTGTCAGATCAGAAGCAGCATTAGTTTCACGTAGGAGCGTGAACCCTATTGTGAACTGTACACATGAGGGATCTAGGTTGTACACGCCTTATGAGAATCTAATGCCTGATGATCCCACCCCTTCAAGTATGTGGAAAAATTGTCTCCCACGAAACAGTCCTTGATGCCAAAAAGGTTGGGGACTGCTGCCTTGAAGGGATTTATGAGTTGTGCAGATTTATATATTGTGTGTATCATCTCTTTGTGGTTATATTCTTGTTTAACCATTGATAGTACTGTATACAAAATTCCCATTTTGATGTGTTTTTGTTTGTTTTTATTGATTACCTGATGACTTTGGATTCCTGTGATGTTTTTTGTGGGTTTTTATGCTTCTCCTCATTCTTGCCTATGCTCATGTGGGCTAGTCTTGGCCATTCCCGATTAGCAGACTAAAGGCTAGTAGTTGTCTTGGTGAGATAACTTGAAATGTATCTGTTCTCTTGAAGAGCTTGCTTCTTTTTCAGCTCAGGGTAAATGACAGTGAATCAACTAGGAGATCTTTCTGGTGACCTGTCCCCTCAAGTGTAGACCCTCCGTTTTCATTCCTCTCCAATTCCCTTAGTGAATGTACCATTGATTTTGGGAAGTGAAATTGCAGCCTGTTTAGTAAAATTGGTTGCTTTTTGTGGACCCAATGTTCCTAAACTAGAAACACCCATGGTTCAGCTATAAGGCAGTTTGCTGCCCCCCCAAACAACTGTGTTAGTTCATTTTTATGGCTCAGAAAACAGCAGTCCAGGGCGACCCAGCCTTCCCACAGTTGAATGGAAATGTTTACTGACCACCCGTGATCAGACAACACAGGAGGCAGGAGAATCTAGCCTATTTGCAGGTGCTGTTTACTGTCAGTCTTAGCTGCCCTGTGCATTTCTTGGATAAACAGAGGGGTAGGCCCGGTGTGGTAGCTCACGCCTGTCATCCCAGAACTTTGGGAGAGCGAGTCTAGAGGATTGCCTGAGCTCAGGAGTTTGAGACCAGCCTGGGCAACATGATGAGACCACTCTCTACGATATATACTTAAAAAAAAAAATTATCCGGGCGTGGTGGTACATTCCTGTAGTCCCATCTAGTTGGAAGGCTGAGGCAGAAGGATTGCCTGAGCCCAGCTGGTTGAGGCTGAGATGGCTGTGATCACCCTAACCTAAGAGACCGCGTGAGACACCCGACTCAAAATAAATAAATAAATAAAAGAGCAAAAGCAATAGGGTGGTCTATAGGATGACCTCCCATTTGCGTTTCTGTCCTCTTCTGTGCGGTTTAGGTAAGGCAGAGACTAGAACTAAGAACTGAACAGTGCTCTCAGAGCCCATCATTAAGCCCCAGCCTCTGGACATTTAGAGGACTTTTATTAACAATCAAACCCCTTTGTAAAATTAATTTTAGGAGATTGTTGGCCCTTGGTTGAGAAACAACTTCCAGCCTGACACTAGAGTGATTATGAGTGAGTGACTGCCCTCCTGGATTGGAGAGAAAATGGTATCAGATGGTTAAACTGTGACTCTGTGTGTTATGGGACATTCAGCTCATTCTTCCCATTTCCATTATCATGCTTGATTTTTTTTTGAGTAGTTCTGGTCCGAGGATCCTAGAAATTTCTTCCTTACCTTTGTGTTAAAAGAGCCTGGCCTAGTAAACCCCGTTGGGATGCTGGCTACAAAATGCCATTAGGCGTTGTCAAAGGCTCTGCTTTAAGGCAAGCACGCTCACAGGGGCCGCAGAAGAGCCCACCCCAAGAGCAGTCAAAAGGGATCTCTGTGGTTTACTTTGTCAGCCTCATTCAAGCAACACATAATTGAACTCTCCTAAGTGTTTTGAGTAATAGTATGTTGGTGAAGCCATACCTTATTGCTGGTAATACAGCTTTCAGGTAGGTGATGGTTTCAGTGTTCTTTCAGTTATAACAGATGAATAATGTAAAACAGAGCTTGTGAGGAATGCAGTCACCATTTGTTGTCTGGTTAATAATTTCAGTACTGTTTGCAAACTTGTCCCGCTAGTGCGTGACCCTGGAATTGTAAAGCAGAACACCAATAAAACAGGAAATGTGTGTCTGTCTATGAGTTCTTCATGGAGTTGCTGGGAAAACAGCTCCGTGCTGTCCTGCCTTTTGCGCACTCCTCTGTCTCCCTGGGAGAAGGCCTTGTGGCCAGGCAGACGGTATGGGAGTGGGGCCCTTGGAGGCAGAGAAGACCACGTTTCATTCATTCCTGTTTCTTTCCGTGGCTCTTCATAGCAGAGAGAGCTGGGGTGAGAATGACAGGCAAGCCCACGAAAATACTCAGGACCACAGTGGATAAATTCTACCCCACTCCTGCCGGCATGGCCCTTAGTTACTCTCCTGGCATCATCTTTTAATGAGCAACCTTTCTTCTGATTCTTTTCCCTGCAGAATTAGTAGACCATAATATATGTCTTTAATGACACCAGTCTGCACTTTTCCTCAGGGCATTGAAAAGGAAATTTAAACACCCTTGTTCTAATAACGAGCACCCTCAATGATACTACCTGGGGGGGGGGTTGTTACTAGGAGCCCTGCTTGCCTGTTTTTCCCGCTTTCCTTTCCTGGGAGCTCTGTCTTGAGTTTGTTATTAGTTGAAGTACTCAGAATGGGTCTCCTTTACTGTGTGAGAAAGCGGTCTCTAGTGCCCTTGATGGGCTTCCCTCTCTGGGATGGTTTGCTTTGAAATGAAGCGTTGGCTGGGCATGGTGGCTCACACCTGTCATCCCAGCATTTTGGGAGACTGAGGCAAGAAGATTGTCTGAGTCCAGGAGTTCGAGACCAGCCTGGGCAACTTGGCGGGACCTCCTCTCTTAAAATGAATCAAAAAAATTATCCAAGCATGGTGGCAACATGCCTGTAGTTCCAGCTACTTGGAAGGCTGAGGCGGAAGGAATGCTGGAGCTCAGCATGTCGAGGCTGTGGTGGCCGGCCAGGCAATGGAGTGAGACTCCAACTCAAAAAAAAGAAAAAAAAAAAGGAAATGAAGCCTTGACGCCTTCTCTGATGCCTTTGTTTTAATTTTGCTGTTGATATTTGCAGGGGCTTTAACTTGTAAAATAGCACGTCTGTTCTCATTATTAATGAGTTTAATTATATCATACTTCGAAGCTTTTTTTTTTTTTAGTTGGAGTCTCACTCTGTCGCCCAGACTGGGGTGCAGTGGCTGCTCCCGGCCACCACAGCCTCGACCTGCTGGGCTCTGGCGATCCTTCCACCTCAGTTTCTGAGTAGCTGGAATTACAGGCATGCGCTACCATGCCCGGCTGATATTTTGACTTATTGTAGAGATGAGGTCTCGCTGCCCAGGCAGGTCTTGAACCTGCGGGCTTAGGCAACCACTCACCTCAGCCTCCCAAAGGCGTTGGATTACAGGCTGAGCCACCAAGCCCGGCTTCTTCGAAGCTTTGATGTTCACAGGTTTAAGTGTAAATAAGCATGTCTGTGAATTATCTGCCACTCCAAACCTGACATTAAAGCTAAAACCAGAGAAAGACCACATCTTAGTATTGATTTAAATGTGTCTAACTGACAAGGTGATACTGAATGGTCTTCCTTAGGATTATGTTCCTGTTTTGGGTAAGCTGATAAAGTTATAACTTGAAGAGCAGAGTCCTGAGGCCCTGGGAGATCCAGCTTCAGTGTCAGGCTGGGTGTATGAATCCACTGTTAGTTTTTTGTTTTTCTAAAGGTAACTTCTTGGACCTTTTCTCTTGAGACTTCTGCCTAATTCATGAATGGTTTCTGTGACTGAACTAGCCCCTCACCAAGTGCTTGTGCCGCTTGAGTTGTCTGGGCTGTGTGCCTCTCTTTGTGCCAGGGTGCATAGAAGCCTCAGGTCACAGGCAGGACATGGGGCTGTTCCCCCCCAACCCCAGGGCTCTGTGCACCTGTGCATTACTCATGCTGCATGCCATTCTCCCCATAATTAAGAACAGAAATGCTGTTCTCTTCAGTGCCATTGTGTCCTTGGTAGCTTGCACAAGGTCTGGAAGCTACACTGGGTTCAACAAAGGTTTGCGGAACTGAACAAAGCAACAACTGAGAGCTCTTAAAACTGAAACTGAAGGTTGTGTTCCAGGCATCTCTCCTGGTACCTGATGTCTTTGACAGTCTTGGAGCTTGTGTTCTTGTAATTCTGAATTTAAACCAAGTTCTTTTTAAAAGATCTTAAGTCAGCTTGCTTCTTGTGAATGGATCCACCAGCTCTCCTCACCATTCACTACTGGTCGCTGAATTTTGAATAGGCCCCCTGCTCCCCAGGATAATAGTCGTTGTCCAGTTCCAGTGCTGTTTGCCTCTAATGAAACAATGACTGCTGCTTTATTTAGTAGTTTGTTGTTTATTTGTTGTAAAATCCTCTGTGACTTTTAATTTTTTACCGCATCTTGCATAATGCATGTTCATTGAATTGAGTTTAATCAAATATTAACCAACAGAAGTGTAGCATTATGTATTTCCACAGTAATTATGTAGAGCTTTGTTGTTGTTGTTGTTGTTTGAGTCGGAGTCTCACTCTGTACCCAAGCTGGAGTGCGTGCCTGCAGCCTCGACCTGCTCAGAACAGGCGATCCTTCCTCCTCAGCCTTCCAAGTAGCTGGAACTACAAGCACAAGCCACCATGCCTAGCTAGTTTTTTTAAAATGATTTATTGTAGCGACAAGGTCTCACCAAGTTGCCCAGGCTGGTCTCGAACCCCCGAGCTCAGGCAATCTTCTTGCCCCAGTCTCCCAAAGTGCCGGGATTACAGGCTTGAGTCATCGCGCCCGGCTGGAGTTTTTGTTTAAACAGTTAAGCCATAACAACTCTATAAAGAGGATAATTGGATAGATAACTCAATTTTATTGAAATTGAAGGAAAATTGGGATTCAAGAAGTTTAAGTCTTATGTGAGAATTATAAGCCCTGGTCTTCTTACCCCTGATACCCTTAAAACAGCTTAGTAGCAAAACAAATTCCAAGAGGAATGTTTGAAAGAAAAGACTTGCATTTCAAATTGGCAAGGCAGATTTGTTAACTAATGCAGGGCTTTTTCTTGTGATTTGAAATGGCTGAGAAGGTGATGGTGACTCACTGTTTATGAATTCTATCAGCAACTCAGTTTTGGTTCTTGATAGTGGTTTACTTTAGGAAAATTTCAGCAGGAAGTTTTAGTCATTGAGCAATTTGTTGTTTTGGTCACTTGCTACTTTTAAGGACAATGACTGGACCAGACTGGAAATTCTTGAAATAAAGCCAGTGCCAGAGAGTTGTAGAGGATTGACTTTCAGAAAAAAAGGGCTGGTCCTTTGATTTAGTGCTGGCTCCGGATGTTCAGAATGTTATGCACCCAGCTTTCTAAGCTTTCCTAGAAATTGGGGAAATACAGCAGGTAATTTGGGGAGACGGAGAGGGCTGGGGTTAGGGAAGGGGAAGTAAACACATAAAGAGCAAATAACTTGCTCATTTAAGAAACTATGTGATTCATTTGGCCTCTGTGGTAAGTGATTACACTATCTCTTTGTTCATATAGTAGTTTTCTTCTGGTGGCACTTATTAAACTTATTAAAACAGTATTTGTTAAGACGCTGTGCAAGGTACTTTATAGGCATCACATCTCTCAGTCTTCAAAACAACCCTTGAAAAGTAGGAATTTCATTCATTTTTGTAGGTGAGTGAAGTGTTGATCAGAGGGCCTTTAAGTAACTCGCCCAAGGCCTCGCTAGAAAGCGGTAGAGTCCAGATGCAAACCAAGGCTCCCTAGCACCAAGGCCTTTGTTCTTTGTAGTATCCCAGACCCTGCTCTTCCTAGCCTATTTCCTGTCTGGCAGGAGGCCTTTGGAAAGAAATTGCTACAGGTTGGAGTGACCTTTTTGCCCACGTCATTTTACTGGAGCCCGAAGAATGTTCCATCAGTACCTAGCTTTTGTGTGAAAAGAACGCTAGAAAGAAATGAGTTTGCCAGCAGCAATTTAAGGAACAACAAACCTTACTTACAGAAGAAAGTAAAATAGGAAATAATATTGGGCTAAAAGGGAGGAGAACTGAGTTCTAGTCCCTATTGTTTCATCACCTGCCGGCTATTTCTTGGGGTGGTCAGGTAGCTTCTGGGTGTGTTTCTCTATCTGTAAAACCTCGAGACCACTACTGAATCCTCAAGACCTTTTAATCCCTTCTGTGATTACTAACATCTCCATGGACTAATAATCTTGTCAAGTCTTGTGAAGTTTAGACAGTGCCTAAATACCTCCTTGTTTTTATTTATGTGTCTATATCCCATAATTGGACCATCACTTGCTTGTGGATAGAGAATTCATCTGCTGGTCTTTACATAGCACAGTATCTACAAACAGCATCCTTTCAAATATGGATGTATTATACTCAATACTCCGAATATGGATGTATTATACTCTGAGTAACAACTAATTGCTACTCAGCTGCTTTTTCGGTAGCTTATTGGCAACCCCAGCTTTACTGTCTTATCTTTCCTTGGCCATGTGCTTAATATTTTTTTTTTTTTTAAGCGAAATGACCTATACCATAAAATCAGCTTTTAGTTCACGGGCATTTAGTACATTCACACATTCACAGTGATATACAACCACTACCTCTTATCTCACCAGAAGGCTGTACCCCCGGAGCAATTGCTCCTCAGTCCTACAGACACCCAATTCAACACCTCTGCTCAATCCTTTGACAACTACCAGTCTAAGTTCTCTCTGTAGATGTGTATATTCTAAATATTTCATATAAATGGAATCACACAGTATGGGTGACCTTTAGAGTCTGCTGCTTTTGCTTAACATGGCGTTTTTCCCACACCTTTGGGAGGCTGAGGTGAGTGGATTACCTGAGCCCACGGGTTCGAGACCTGCCTGGGCAGCGAGACCTCATCTCTACAATCAATCAAAAAATCAGCCGGGTGTCGTAGCGCGCGCCTGTAATTCCGGCTACTCGGAAGGCTGAGGCGGAAGGATCGCCGGAGCCCAGCAGGTCGAGGCTGCGGTGGCCGGGAGTGGCCACTTCACTCCAGTCTGGGCGACAGAGTGAGACTCCAACTCAAAAAAAAAAAAAATGGCGTTTTTGAACTTCATCCCCGTTGTAGGATATATTAGTACTTTGTTCCTTTTTATGACTAGGTAATACTCCATTGTTTGTGTATATCGTGTTTCATCTATTCCTCTCCTGATGGACATTTCAGCTGCTTCCATCTTTGGCTATTATGAATAGTGCTGCTATGAATATGCCTGTATATGTGTTTGAGAACCTGCTTTCAGTTCTTTTGGATATATAATTAGGTGTGGAACTGGTGGGTCATAAGGTAATTCTGTGTTTAACTTTTTGAGGAAAAACCGGACTGTTTTCCACAGTTTCCATTTTACATTCCTACCAGAAAAATACAAGGTTCTCATTTCTTAACAACCTTGCCAATACTTGTTATTTTCTCTGAGTGTGTTTTAATGGCCATTCTGTTGGGTGTGAAGTGATACCTCATTGTGGTTTTGATTTGCATTTTCTCTATGACTAATAATGTTGAACATCTCTCTCTCTCTGTGTGTTTATGTGTGTGTGTGTGTGTATGTTGGCTATTTGCCTATCTTCTTTGGAGAAATGTCTGTTCAAGTCCTTTGCTCATTTTTAAATTGGGTTGTTTTTCTGTTGAGTTGTAAGAGTTCTTTATATATTTGAGATACAAGCCCATATCACATATATGATTTGTAAGCATTTTTGCCATTTTGTAGGCTGCCTTTTCACTTTCTTAGTAATGTCTTCTGATGCACAGAAGTCTTTATTTTTAATGAAGTCCAATTAATCTTTCCTTTGTTGCTCATACTTTTGGTATCATATCTTCATGAAGATTTATCTGTTTCTTCTAAGTTGTATTGTTTAAGCTTTTATAATTAGTTATATGATACATTTTGAGTTAATTTTTGTATATGATGTGAGATAGGGGTCCAAGTTCATTCTTTCTGCCTGTTTGGGGGGGGTCCCTGGAATTTTGATAAAGATTATATTGTGTACGATTGCCATGTTGATAATAAGTCTTTCATTCTGTGACTTTATTTAGGTCCTTTTTAGTTCTGTTTATTTAGGTATTTAAATTACTTTCAGCTCTGTCTTGTAGTTTCAGTGTACAAGTCATTTACTCTGTTGGCTAGATTTATTCCTAGGCATTTTATTCTTTTTGATGCTATTGTGATCGGAATTGTTTTCTTAATTTTCTGATTGTTCATTGCTGGTGTATAGAAACACAATGGACTTTTCTGTGTTGATATTATAGACAAGCAACTCTATTAAATTCCATTATTAATTAGCTCTAGTAATTTTTTTGTGGAATCTAGGATTTTCTATATGTTGTGCCATGCCATTATTTTAGTAAATAATAGTTTTACTTCTTTTGATTTGTATGCCTCTCTTTTACTTGCCTAATATTTCTGGTTAGAACTTCCAGGACAATGTTGAATAGCAGTGGTGAAAGCCGGCGTCTTTATCTTCTTCCTGATGTTAGGGGAAAACCTCTAGTCTTTCATGCAGTATGATATTAGCTGTGGGTTCTTTCAGTCTTTTTTTTTTTTTTTTGAGGTGGAGTCTCACTCTGTCGCCCAGACTGGAGTGCAGTGGCCGCTCCCGGCCACCGCAGCCTCAACCTGCTGGGCTCCGGCGATCCTTCTGCCTCAGCCTTCCGAGTAGCCAGAACTACAGGCATGCGCTACCACGCCCAGCTGATTTTTTTTTTGATTGATTGTAGAGATGAGGTCTCGCTGCCCAGGCGGGTCTCGAACCCACGGGCTCAGGCGATCCACTCACCTCAGCCTCCCAAAGGTGTGGGATTACAGGCTGAGCCACCGAGCCCGGCTCCTTTCAGTCTTTTAAAACACTAAGTCACAGGTTATCAGAGTGTGGTTCCTAGAAAGTAGCATCTACACCATCTGGGAACTTGCTTGAAATTCTAGTTTTTGGGCCTTACTACAAACCCTCTGCTTCTCACACTGTCGGAAGTAGGTCCTAGCGATCTGTATTTTAAGAAACCCTATTGGTGATTCTGATGTGCAATAAAGTTGAAGAATCACTACAAAGCATTCAGGCGATTTTGAGGGTCAGAGTCTGTGCTTTATTTTCTTTGTATTCCTTTTAGCTCCCTTGTAGATGAATCAGTATTGAATTTTTAAAAAATGGCAAGGCTAACCAAAGTGTCTACATACTCTTTTAGCTTGTGTGTTTTGTGCCACCATGAATGATTGGAGACTCATTATTAGACATATATGAAATTCATCAGAAGATCTCACATTCTGTATTCAATCTTAGACTCATGACAAACAGTGTGTTTTTTTAATTTAGACCATTTGTTTTGGTAATTAACCGTACCATATTATCTGCTTACCTACTAGTTTATGGCTTTATCCTTATGGTTACTTCTGCCAGCAAGAAATTTCTCTTCTTCAGCTATTTAGAGAGACTCGATTTTCACTTTTACAGGATATATTGGGTTTTATCACATCATTATTTCACCTTTGATTATTTTCTTATTCATTTTCTTTTCTTGTGCTAACAGGAGTTGTATTAGCTAACTCATCACTTGATATTGTCCTTCACGACACATGCTGCACTGTAGCCCATTTCCACTGCATATTGTCAACAGGGGCAATATTTGCTATTACAGGAGGTTTGGTTCCCTGATTCCCCCCATTTTCAGGCTACACACTTTACTCAACCTGAGCTAAAATTCATTTTGCAATTACATTTGTAGGAGTTAGCCTGACGTTTTTTCCTCAACATTTTCTTGGATTGTCAGGAATACCTCAACAATATTCTGATTATTGGCATATATACTATATGAAGCACTCACTCATCCAGAGGCTCATTTATTTCACTTACAGCAGTAATACAATTAGTCTTCATAACCTGGGAAGCCTTTCCTGAAAACAAGGAGTTCTAACAGTTGAACTCTCAGCTGTGAACCTTGAGTGACTCCATGACTCCCTCCACCCTCTCACACATTTGGAGAACCTACCTATGTAAAAGCATAAACAAAAAAGGAAGGAATCAAGCCCCATTAAACTGGCTTCAAGCCAATTCCATGTTCATTATGACTTTCTTAATTATTAAGATATTAGCAAAGACATTCCATAACTTTGTCAAAGTTAATTCATAGGGTAAAACCCTGCAGTCTTTATGACATCTATTTCAGTTAGGATTTCAAGATACCACCTCACCTATTATAGAAGAGCTTCTATTTGTTCATGCTCACACTCTAACAACTGTTTTTTCTAATTAGCGTATTAGTTCTTTATGTTATTTCCCTTGTATTAACAACTAAGTTAACACACACACGCACTGTAAATACCCAAGAAGTAGAAACAGTATAAACTGCTCTACCAGCCATTATTTTATCTTAATTGACCTTCCATCTCTACTCATCTTATATATAATAGATGAAATTAACATCCTCTCCCTAACTGTTAAAACCAGAGGACACAAATGATACTGAAGCTATGAATACACAGACTAGAAAGACTTTAACTTTGATTCATATATAATTCCTACAGTAGACCTTAAACAAGGAGAGCTCCGATTAGAAGTTGATAACTAAGTAGTATTACCTATGGAAATACCAATTCACTTATTTATTTCATCAGAAAATTTTCTTCACTCATGAACTATTCCATCATTAAGCTTAAAAACACACAATTCCAGGACACCATAAGCAACCTTAACATCAAAACAACCAGGCTTTTATTATGGACAGTGTTCAGAAATCTGTGGCTCCGATCATAGTTTTATACTTATTGTCCTTGAACTACTCCCACTAAAATATTTCAAAAATTGACCAGCATTTGTGATATCAGCACCATTACAGCCTATTTGAAGAAGCTGATATTTAAGTTAATAAGGAAAGAATGTGATCTATTGTTGCTAAGGGCTGTTGTTGAAAAATAGCCATTTGGACACAAGTACAGTTTAAAGACAAGCAGATTTATAAAAGTTCTATTTATTCAAGACTTAATTACCTCTGGTGAATGTTCAGCTTCTAAAAATATCATTTAAAGTATCTAAAATCATGGTATACTTAATTTGTTTAAGCTGGTCTTTTTCTAAGGCTTGTAGAAATGATGATTTATACCCTGGATTCCCCCTACTTTCAGATTTTTAAACTTCTTTTGTGCATTCACTCCAATCAGTTTAGTTCTGTCTGATCCTGGCATGGGCAAATGTTCTGAAGATGACATCAGCATAAGGGTTCTAGATGTGTGAGCCCTATGGGATCCCTGGCAGTGGGGAAGCAGCTAGGGATGGGGAGAACGGCCTTGCTTCCTTGGTGGAGGAGCTGCAGGCTTATTCCATGAGCCTGTGCAGTCCTAAAATGCAGTGTTGCTGGGCTTTCATTGAGTCTCTCTGATGTATGAATGAAGTCATAGAATCATGGATTAATTACAGCTGATTGAGTAATCAAGCTGCTTTCTAACGTTTCTGGTTCAAGGTTGTCTATAAATAAATGAAAGGTCAATTCATTAACAAATGCTAGGACATTTAAGATGTTAGATTTTTGTATTTGCATATTTTGTTTAAATTTTTTAATGATTATAAACCAATCTTAGATCTGGTTTGTTTCTCATATCTTGCTTGCTTATTGAAAATAAAGAATTTGCTGGGCTTGGTGGCTCAGCCTGTAATCCCAGCGCTTTGGGAGGCCGAGGTGAGTGGATTGCCTGAGCCCGCGGGTTCGAGACCCACACCGGGCAACTTGGCGAGACCTCATCTATACAATAAATCAAAAAATTAGCTGGGTGTGGTAGCGTGTGCCTGTAGTTCCAGCTACTCGGAAGGCTGAGGTGGAAGGATTGCCAGAGCCCAGCAGGTTGAGGCTGTGGTGACCAGGAGCGTGCCACTGCCCTCCAACCTGGGCGACAGAGTGAGACTTCAACTCAAAAAATAAAAAAAAAGAATTTTTGACTGTTGAAGTTGCATCTTAAAACTGGAAACTGATCAAATTTCCAAGTCATGTTTTTCATGGAATTTCTTGGTTCTTAGCAAACGTTTTAGTTTTGTTTGTAGAAATTGTGCATGTGACATTTCGATCTGTGGTCTCTAGCTGAGCTTTGTTAGTTTCTGCAAACAAAACAAAACCTTACAGTATTTTGTAGGTGTATTGTTTGTATACTTTTGTTTTCAAATTATTTCATAAATGCATACATATATCTGCAGAGAGCAACTGTATGTAACCACTGTGTTTAATTAAGGGGGTTTCCAGATAACTTAATATATTTTTTTTAATTTCAAAAAGTTTAATGATTTTCTAGTATTAGTGAAGGAGAAAGTAGGTTTGAGATTATGTGCATTTTTAATTTTATTTAGTTTTCCCATTTTATTTTTAAAATGTTTGGGTACAATTCAGGGTTAGGTACATACGCGCCCCCTCCTCCCCCCCATCCCACTACTGCCAATCCCTTTCTTATAGTATTATGATAAATGTTCAGGGTCCACTTACGAGTGAGTACATGTGGTACTCAGATCTTTGTTTCTGTGATAAATCACTGAGTATTATAGGCTCCAATTCCATCCAGGTTATGGCAAAGTTCATAATTTTGTTTTTCTTTATGCTGCATAATATTCCATCATGTAAATGTACCACATTTTCTTTATCCAGTCCAGTTTTGATGGGCAGCACAGTTGGTTCCATGTTTGTGCTGTTGTGAATGATGCTGCAGTAAACATGCGTGTGTGGGTATCTTTTTTAATAGAGTGATTTGAGTTCCTCTGGGTATATTCCCAGAAGGAGGATTGCTGGGTTGTATGGAAGCTAGATTTTTAGATCTTTTAGAAATTGCCACACTGTTATCCACAGAGGTTGTACTAGTTTGCATTCCCACCAACTGTGTAGAAGTGTTCCCTTTTCCCCACATCCTCTTCAACATCTGTTTTTTTTTTTAATTGGAGTGTCACTTAGTCACCCAGGCTGGAGTGCAGTGGCACACTCTTGGCCACCCCAGCATCAACCTGCTGGGCTCAGGTGATCTTTCCACCTCAGCCTTCCAGGTAGCCAGAACTCCTTGGAAGGCTGAGGTGCATGCTACCACGCCCGGCTAATATTTTGATTTATTGTAGGGATGAGGTCTCATGGTGTTGCCCAGGCTGGTCTCCAACCCTGAGGGGCTCAGGCAAGCCCCTCAGCTCATCCTTCCAAAGTGCTGGGATTACAGGCTTGAGCCACCATGCCGGGACATCTTTTGAGTTATTGATGATGGCCGTCCTGACTAGAGTTAACTGGTATCTCAGTGTGATTTTAAATTGGCATTTCTTTGATGATTAATGAGGCTGAGCATTTTTTCATGTATCTATTAGCTGCTTGTGTGTCTTCTTCTGAGAAGTGTCTATTCATATCTTTTGCCCATTTTTTATTAGGGTTGTTAGTTTTTTTTCCTTTCGGTATGTTTGAGTTCATTGTAGATCCTAGATGTTAGGAATTGTCAGATATACAGTTGGCAGATATTTTTTTCCCATTCTGTGGGCTGTCTCCCCACTCTCTTGATGGTTTCTTTTGCTTTGCAGAAGCTTTTCAGGTTGATGAGTTCCCACTTGTCTATCCTATCATTTATGGCATTCACTTTTAGAGAATTGATCAGGAATTGGCTACCTATTTCAATTTTTTTTCTTTTTTTTTGAGTTGGAGTCTCACTCTGTCACTCAGATGGGAGTGCAGTGGCCGCTCCTGGCCAGTGCAGCCTCAACCTGCTGGGCTCCGGCGATCCTTCTGCCTCAGCCTTCCAAGTAGCTGGAACTACAGGTGTGCACTACCACACCAGGCTAATTTTTGATTTATTGTAGAGATGAGGTCTCGCCAAGTTGTCCAGGCGGGTCTCGAACCTGCGGACTCAGGCAATCCACTCACCTCGGCCTCCCAAAGTCCAATTTCTTTAAGGGTGTTTCCTACATGTTCCTCTAGGATTCTTACAGTTTGAGGTTTTACATTTAGGTTTTGATCCATTTGGAGTTGATTTTTGTGTATGGTGATAGGTACAGGTCTTGTTTCAGTTTTCTGCATGTGGTCAGCTAGTTTTCACAGCACCATTTACTGAGTAGGTTTTCCTCTCCCCATTGGTTGTGGGAGGAGGCTTTGTCAAAGATGAGTTGGTTGAGATGTTGAAGGTTTTCTTCCAGAGTCTCTATCTTGTTCCATTGGTCTGTATACCTGTTCTTGTACCAATACTGGCCTGTTTTGATTATTGTAGCTTTATAGTAGAGTTTGAAGTCTGGAAGTATGATATCTCTTGCTTTGTTTCTTTTGCTAAGGATTTTTTTGACTATTTGTAGTCTTTTATATTTCCATATGAATCTCTGTATTGTGATTTCCTATTCAGTAAATCGTGCTGTGAAAACTGACTGACCACATGCAGAATAATGTTGGTAGTTTAATGGGTATTGTGTTAAATCTGTAGATTGCCTTTGGTAGGATGGACATCTTAACAATGTTAATTCTTTCAGTCCATGAGCATGGAATATTTTTCCATTTGTTTGTGCCTTCTTGGATTTCTTTGAACAGTGTTTTGTAGTTTTCATTGTGAAGGTCTTTTACTTATTTGGTTAGGAAATTGCCAAGGTCTTTCCTTTTTTTTTTTTTTTTTTTTTTGTCGCTATCGTGAATGGAATTGTGCTTTTTATTTGGGCTTTGGTTTTCCATTCTATGCCTTTTCAGTGGTGCATTTAGTCCATTCACTTTCAGGCTGATTATTGAGATGTGAGAATTTATTCCTGTCTGGACTCTAATAGACTTTGTTGTTGTTTGTTGGTTTTCTTTTAATTTAGGGGTTGATTTATGTGTGTGTTTTCAACTTTGCAGTCATGATGCATGCTTTATTGGTTCTTTGTTTTCTTGCATTCTTGGGAGGAATGTGGTTGTTCTATTTTTCTCTTTTCTGTGCTTATTGCCTTCTTGAGCATCTCTTGTAGAACTGGTTTGGAGGCAGCATACACTCTTAGGGATTGAATGTCTCGGAAAGATTTTAATTCTCCATCACTAATGAAACTTAGTTTAGCTGGGTAGGAGATTCTTGGTGGGAATTGTTTATCTTTGAGTATTTTGAAGATTGGACTCCAATCTCTTCTAGTCTGTAGTGTTTCTAAATAAGTCTGCTGCTATTCTAATTGGTTTTCTCCGGTAGTTAGTCTGACCTTTTTGTCTTGCTGCCTTTAAGAATTTTTCTTTCATACCTACTTTTTACAAGCAAATTACTATGTGCCTGGGAGTTGGTCTTCTTATTTGATGCCCTGCAGCGGTTCTCTGTGTCTCTTGTGTTAGGATTGTCGTAACTCTGAAGAGATATGGGAAGTTTTCTTGGATGACCTCTTGGAATGTTTGTTCCAGGCTGCTCTCATTCTCCTTATCTGCTTCAGGGATACCTATCAGTTTTAAGTTTGGTCTCAATATAATTGTACATCTCCTGAAGCCTTTGTCCTGTCTTTTTAAGCTCCCTTTCTATGTTTTTTTATAGGTTTGTTAGTTCCAGATTTTAGCCTTCAAGTATGTGCTTTTAAAAAAAATTAGTACTTAAAATTTAATTGTAACCAGTAAGACAAGAAAAAACAACCAAAAGTTATCAACAAAATTATAAAAATCATTGTAAAGAATACTGATTGGTAACATTTTGAAGAATGATTATCATGCCATGAATTACTCTAACTACTTTTGCATGTGTTACTGAATTTAATCTTTGAACTTGGCCATATGAAGTAGCATTTCTTATTCTCCTTTATAACTGTTGAGAAGTTAAGCTCAGTGAAGCCACGTGAATTGTTTAGGGTCGCACAGCCAGTACGAATAGCAAGCTGGAATATAAAAGCAAGTAGACATCATGTTCCTAACACTTACTGCATAGAACTAAGCACAGTGACTTTTGGATTTCACAGATCATGCTTAGGATGGTGTTAAAATCATGTGCATGTTTTCTTTTTGAGTGAGTGAAATCAAATAAAAGATATTAAAGGAAATACTCAACTGTCTTGTCGGAGATGGCAAAAATGCTGACGCCATTGAGAAAAATGGATTTGGAAACCAGTGTCTCTAGTGATTGGTGTACATAGTAGTTTAACTTGTACATAAAAATAAAATTGGGTCCTGCAAAGATCCATTTTTATGCCGTTCTCTTCTTTTGCTTCAAATTTCGCCTGAGCATTATCATGTGAAAGACTGCTGTGGCTATGTAGGGGTACAGAGATGATCTGAAAGTTTGGCGAAGAGATATATTATCCAGGAAGTTTCAGTGGACTCTTGGTATTTGGAATAAATGAGCATTGCTCATCCTTTCTGCCCTGCTGCTGTTTTTCCCTCCATTTCACAAACCCGTTCATGTACACAGCAGTGTCCCTGTCCCTCTTCCCCCACTGCATCCTCTCCTGTGAAGATGTCAGAACACTAGTTGTACTGTGAAGTGAAAGGTGCATTGTACTTACATGTAAGTGCAGCACTGGGTGACAGGATCTGTCTTTTTTTGCCAAGTAAGTGTTGTATTTCTCTTGGATTTTGTTCCAGCCCAGCAATTTTCATTGCCGGCAGCACAACACACTTCAGGAGAAAGCAAATAAACAAGGCAAGGTGCTTGGACCCAGGAAGTCACATCTCAGACCAGAAACCCAGAGCTTTGGATTGACATTTGAGAGCTACTAGGGAGCCTGTCCTCAGGCAGAAACTAGAGAGCATGAGGTGCTTGCACTTCTGGAGGAGCCATTTAATCTCAGAGTCTTTGGAAGAATGTCAAAGGTTGATTTAGATGTTGACAATCAGTTTCTTTGTAATTAAATATTAACTCAAAACTATGTCTTAGGTCCCTGAGTGTTAACCTTGTCATTCTTTGTTTGACATGTAATTACCATTGATTATTTATTTTTAGTTTATGTATTTTATTAACTTAAACACAATTACTTGTCTTCTGATTGGTTGAAGTAATACACCAGGCAACATTTGTCACAATGATGTCAAAGTGACAGGGCATAAAAACTCCATCACATTCATCAGAAGGGCACTCCAGATAAAGGTGACTTCTTTTGCCATTCACATCCATCTTAGTGTATGTTAACACATGCCATTTAGCGTCTTTTCTCTTAGGTTTATTCTTCTTAAGAGTGGTATAAGACTGCTTCTTCCTTTCCGTAGCACCTCCACGAAGTCTCAACACACAATGAAGAGCAGATGCCTTTTGAATGTTGTGGTAACATTATGATCCTCTTGCAGTTACCTGCCAGCAAAGATCAGTCTTGACTGATCAGGAGTAATTTCTTCCTTATCTTGGATCTTGGCCTTTTCATTTTCTGTTGTATCTGAGGGTTCAGCATTGAGGGTGATGATTTTCCCGTAAGGGGTTTTATGAAAATTTACATTTGGTGGCAGTAGGTTTCACCACTGATACTAGTTCAGATAAATGAGTTTAATATTTTGAAACTAATCTCTTAGTTTCAATTTAGTGCTTTACTTTGAAGTAATTCAGGAAAATTTGCATGAGTATTCCTCATAGTTCCTTATTATAAAATATGCTCTATTTTCCCCCTGCATTGTAAGATACAGATCAAATTCAGTTGGTTTGGAGTCTTTTAAAGATTTCTTGTATTTCAACTTAATGGCATGTTACAGTTATTTATTGAAAATAATAATCTAACTGAAAATTATAAACCTAAAGTCTATAGGAGTTTTTAAAACCAGAACAGATAAACTCATCTCGTACTTGATTTGTTTCAACATTTATTAATAATACATTCTTTAAAGGCAAAAAAGAAAGAAAGAAACTTTTTGCTCTACTATGTTAGACTACTCTTAACTAAGCAATCTTAGCTTATGGCACTTGAGACTTTGGGAATCATTAGATATTTTTAAAGATGCTTATAGTTTTTGGTTTTCTGTTTATTTGTTTTTTGTTCTTCTTAATTTGAGTTGTGTAGCTGGAAAATTCCTTTTCATTCATGGTTTTTCAGGTCCAGCTTTAAGGTAGTATATGTAAACCAATTATTGATGATAGTCAGAGTTACTAATTATTTTCAGTTTTGATAGTACATCAGAAATACTGATTATTTTGAATGATGTGTGTGTTTCTTCAGCAATTAACATCTTGCGCATATCTCTCTTAGGACCTGCTGAAGTTCCCATGGTGTCACCCAACGGATCCATTCCTCCCATCCATGTGCCTCCAGGCTATATCTCACAGGTAACCCACTGGGTGGACTTCTGCACTCACTAGGGACACTGTCCCAACAGAAAACATCTCGAGGCTTCAACAGGCTTATTCCAGGAGTTACTTTAGTTACAGTCATGCTAGGTTTGCCATCATTTTGATGGTACCACATAGCACTTCCTGTGTCTTGCTGCTTGAGGTACCAGAGAGTGGGAGAAAAGGAAAGAAGAGGGCTACTAGTCTGTCCTCTGCCAGGTTCGATTTTATACTAGATCATAATGATGTGATTCCTGCACGGAGTCTCCTGCTTTAGACATTTCCTTCCATCTGTACTATAGTTTTCTGGGGGGAAAATGTGTAGACTTAGTTAATATATGAAAGGCGACGTTGTTCACATAAGTAGGGTCTGCCCTCTGTTATAGGAGTCCCATCCCTCCATAATGTGGCACAACCTGGAATTGGAGAATTGCTATGTATGACATGAGAACTTGACCGTTTGTGCTTAATTTCCCTGATCTTTGGTTTTCTCTTAAGTAAAATGATGGTAATAGAGATGTATTAGAAGAGTAAAAATGCTTTAAAGAGTACAGTTATATTCCTATACCTGAATAAGGCATAAAAGATTATATTTCTGTACTTATACCTGAATAAAGTATAAAATCTTTTAAAGAATAAAGTTATACTCTATACCTGGATAAGACATACAATGTTTGGGGCACCTTGAGTGTAGTGGATGTCTTATATACTGTTGTTTTTGTACTAGCCTCAGTACAATGTGCATGTCTCCCTTTCTTCCCCCTACATAACTGTCTTTCCAAATACTTAATTACCAAATGTTTTTATTTCTGCCTTTTTAAAAAGACTGATTATAAAAGCATTATATACTTATTTGAAAAAAAATTAGGAATCCCCCTTCCCCAAGAAAACCAGAAGTCTGTAAAAGAAACTGTTGACTTGATGCATAAATTTGTAACATTTTTCAAGTGCCCATGGAATGCAAATGTCGCGTGATGGTGGACTGGTCACACACTTCATCACGTTTGCCAATTCTTCAGTTGATTGAAATGGATCGTCTTGGACTAAAGTGTTTAAATGGTCTTCATCAAGTCCCGACGGTCTTCCTGAATATGGAGAATCTCTCAGGTCAAAGTGACCTTCTTCAAAATGGCAGAAACACTTTCTTGCCGTGCTTTCCCCAATGGCATTCTCTTCCTACACAGCACAAATGTTTAGAGCGGCCTCTACTGCCTTTACTCCTGTTAAGTTAAACTCAAACAGAAGAATATGTCGGAAGTGTTCATTTTTTTTCACTTGACATTCTATCTTCTTTAGCCCACAGATAGCACTAACTTTCTTCAAATCTACAAAATTGCAAGGTATAACAAACGCAACATCGTCACTCAAAATGACAAATATTAAACTCCCAACGCTGCAGTGTTGCCATGCAAAAAAGAAATGCTATGAACTTATGCGTCAACCTAATATTTCTAATTAAACTACCCAGAGATGATACTTACTATGCTAACATTTTTTTTGGATTCTGTCCTTCCAGGTTTTTTAAAAATTCTTTTCTGTCTCTCTGCCTCTGCTTTTAAACTGATTTAAAAATCTGAAATTTTCAGTTTTTAATGATTTTGCTAGGGTGAAAAATTTGGCAGCTACATAGGAAAATTGCTGAAGCACAGGCAGGAATCCAAGAAGATTTATCTGTCTCTGATGTCAAAACTTACCCATTTCTTCACTGTGTAAGGCATATTGTAGCCACCGTAATTTCATTCTTTCTATCCCTACTTTTATGGAGCCAATGTGACATCTTTTTTTCTTTTTTTTTCTGTTGGCAAGTTTTCCCACTGCTGTAAATAAATGACTTGTTTTACACAAGTCTTTGTAAATGGGAATCACTGGAGGGAGAAAAGGGTGCAGAACAGGTTCTTCTGGCAGGCATTCAAGGTGATGGGTCATATTCACATCACCAGTCAATTAACAGAAAGGACAAGGGATGCAGAAATTCCATTATTTCACCTGCTCATTTATATTGGGGAAGTATTTCCTTCTATTGAACAGAGTGCAGTTCTTACCATGGTGATGGCAAAAACAACACTTCCTTTTATGCTAGAGGTTCAATTAAGGAATACCAGCTAAAAATCGAACATTCTAATCATTCTAATGGAGAGACGCTACATTGGGCTTTTTCTTGCTAGTGATGTTACTGTGATTATGTTAACTCCAAAGTATCTATTTGACGTTCTAGGACAAATGAAGAATTTCTGACCTGGATATATTTCTCATTCTGAAACACTTCTGTAGAAAATCTAAGTAGAGCGGGTAAAAGCAGATCTGTCTATTCACTTTCATAACCCTGACGATGGAAACATAGTAACTCTCTTCCCAGTTGACAGTTACAGAAGAATTTGCTAGAAGATACTAGAAGAATAGTAGAAATGGAATAATTTGGATTCCAAATTGAAAAAAAAGAAAGAAGCAGTCTGTGAGACGTGTATAACTCCATTTCATTTGGACTCCTTGACTAGACAACAGGCTCAAAGTTAAATGACCTTCATTGCTAGTATTATATATGTGTGTGTATGTGTCTCTGTGTGTGTGTGTGTGTGTCTGTGTGTGTGTCTGTGTGTATATGTGCGCGTGTGCATGCTGCAGTCTTACTCTGTCACCCAGGCTGAAGTGCAGTGGCATGCTCAGGTCCTTCCGCCTCAGTCCTCCAAGTAGCTGGAACCACAGGTGTATCCTACCACGCCTGGTTTATTTTTTGATTTATTGTAGAGACGAAGTTTCACCAAGTTGCCCAGGCTGGTCTCGAACACCTGAGCTCAGGCAATCCTTTCATCTCAGCTTCCCAAAGTGCTGGGATTGCAGGCTTAATCCCAGGGATTACAGGCCCAGCCCCTGTATTATATTTTTAATGGTATATTACAGTAAGGTATCTGAGACGAACAGATTGTTCATATGGAGAAATTTGAATTGAGAAGCCAGTGGGATGTGTCTGCAACATCACCTTTAAGGCTGACAGCATGCACGAGGAGGGTAGAACCAAGTATAAAATCTTAGGAGATGTATCATCACCAAGAGATGTAAGGAGCAAAATACGTTGTTGTCATGCAGTTGTGGGAAGAATGAATCATAAAATTAAAAAAATTTTTAAAGCAGAATTTATTGAGAGGACAGAAAAGCTCCCACAGTGGGAGGGGGCCTGAGGGGGTTGCCCCATTAAAAAATTTTTTTTAAATCTCCCTTCAGGCTGGACATATGGGAGAAATGCTCAGTACGAGTCTGTCCCCATGCTAGTGAGTTCTATATCTTATTCCCACTGTTGTCTTCCTTAAATGCACATGGCTTTCTTGTTCAGATCTAGAGTTGGGTGTCTGTTGCCTATAAGTTCTGTCGTGTGGTGTGTAAGACCGTTAATATTCGACTCTGCTCACCTTTCAAGGGGCACCTTTACCTACTGCCCATACTGTCACATGTTAAACTTCTGTTCCCTGCATGTACTGAGCCTTTTTTCAATGATACACTGTGTGCTCATTGTTTCCCACTGTCTGGAATTGTCTAGTGCCTTCTTTGTGTGAGAGTTCAAACCTTCTTCCTGGTCAAATGCCCCTCCTCAGTGTGACCCTTTTACAAGCTCCAGCACAGAAAATAGTGGTTGTGTTCCTTCAGCATCTTTGGCACTTTGTCCCCTTCTCTGTTATGGAATATACTGTGTTTCATAATCATCCCCAGGAACTCCTATTGCTTCATAAGGAGTGTATCTCAACATTTAGAACACTGCCTGGCACATAGGAGGTACTTGATAAATGTTTTTAAATGTAAATCGTTTCCCAAGCTTAAGTGAAGTCTAGGAGAGATTCACATATATGCTTCAAAGATTTAGGGGTTCAAGTTGAGTAATATAATACCTGATAGCTGAAAAATAACAAGATCAGATTAATCTATACCTGCAAGGAATGGAATGCTTTGGATGTGTATTTAGAAGAGAGAGGAGTGCCAAGATTGCTCAGTGGAGGAAAGAATCGTCTTCAAAATGGTGCTGGGATAACTGGATGTCCGCATACAAAAAGAATGAAGTTGAAGACCCACCTTACATTATGTATGAACAATAAACTGAGATAGAGTATAAAAATATGTGCAATAACTAAAACTGTGAAACTCTAGGGATAAAAATTCATAACCTTATCTTAGGCAATGGTCTATTAGATGTGATACCAAAAGCATGAGCAACAAACAAAAAAAAATAAATTTGACTTCATCCATATGAAAAATATTTGTGCCTCAAAGGACACCGTTAAAAAGTGAAAAGAGAAGTCACAAAACGGGAGGAAACAGATACAAATTATGTATCTCAGAAGGGACTTGTATCTGGAATATAGAAAGAACTCTTGCAACTCAAGAAGAAAAAAGAGAAATGACCCAGTTTAAGAATGGCCAAAGGATCTGAATAGACTTTTCTCCGAAGAAGATATACAAATGGCCAGTTATCACATGAAAAAGATGTTCAGTACCATCAGCCATCAGAGAAATGCTGATCAAGACCACAGTGCAGTACGCTTCATGCACACTAGGGTGGCTGTGATCAGATAATAAAAAGTGTCGGCAAGAATGTGGAAAAACAAGAGCAATCATATACTCTGGTAATGTAAAGTGGTACAGTTTGCTTTGGAAAACAGTCTGGCAGTTCCTGAAATGAACATAGAGTTACCATGTGACCCAGAGATTAAACTTCTGGGCATATACCCAAGAGGAATGAAAACATATGACCACACAGAAACTTGTACATGAATGTTCATAGTCACATTATAATAGCCCCAATTTAGAGACAACCCAAATTTCCATCAAATTATGAGTGGCTAAATGTAATATGACATTTCCATGCAATGAAATTTTATTCACCCTTTGAAAAGAACGAATTACTGATGTGGAAGAACCTTGAAAACAATATGCTAAGTGAAAGAAACTAGAAGCAAGAGCTACATGTTGTGTCCAGCCACTGAAATACAATGTCCACAATAGGGAAATCCACAGAGACTGAAATAGGTTAAAGTTTGCCAGGGGGTAGGGGAGGGAGTAATGGAGAGCGACTAATTGCTCATGAGGATGGGGTTTGCTTTGGGGTGGTGATAATGTTCTGGAAGTATTCACCTAACTCTGTAAATATACTAAAAACTTTTAAATCAGACACCTTAAAAGGACAGATTTTATGTTGTATAAATTATTTCTCAGCAAAGTTATTACAGAAGAGGGTGGGGGCAGACCTTGACTTCTTCCAGTTATGAATTGACAAGCATCCACTTTGGACCTTTTGGTGGTCACGATGGTGGTCGTAACTACTGTGTATGCTGTGCACTGTGCTCTGTGGTTTATCTTTGACTTTAGTTTTTACCATTGTAAATTTACATATGAGGAAGCTGAGGCCCCAACTAGAGCTGGGATTGTAACCAGGCATTTGGGATTATACAGACCCCTCTGGCGCTATGATGCCACCTTGGTGTGCTTGGACGAATGCAGTATGAGTGTTGGCAAGGTGTGTGTTGTGCCCACCTATGCAGCTCCAGTTAATACTCCAGCTACTTGTGTATGGCGTGGTCTGTTATTGTAAGAAAATTGGAGAGGGAGGCAAGTGAACAATTAAATGTGTTACAGTCATGACTCTAAACCACATGAATAGAGACATTCTTGATTAGAGCAGATTTGTTGCATACGTAAGTAGCTGAAAATAAAGATAAATGGATAAAATGGGTCAAACAAATTTAATAAAATGCAAACATAAGTAAGAGCAGGCAATCATATAGTAAGACACACTCCTGGAGTTTAGTA
Source organism: Carlito syrichta (assembly GCF_000164805.1). Lineage (NCBI taxonomy): Eukaryota > Metazoa > Chordata > Mammalia > Primates > Tarsiidae > Carlito > Carlito syrichta. Next base: position 419,173 of record NW_007246004.1, read on the forward strand.
GGCAGCGTGGAGATACAGTCAACAGCACAGTCTGTGTTTCCTTAGGTTGAGAAGCGCTGGATCGGTGGAAGCTACAGATATTGTAGACTTAGGGTGGGAGGACGGTGAGATCATTTCAACTCACTGGTCTCCGATAATGTAGGTCTTTACGTGTGTGTGTGTGTGTGTGTGTGTGTGTGTGTGTGTGTGTGTGTGTGTGTGTCTTTATTTTTTGGTGAGTTGGGAGGTGGAGGACCTTTTCAACTAGAGAGAAAATACAGGCTAAGTGTTTTTTCAACTATAAGAAGTGGCATTAGGTGAGAGGGAATTTAATCTTATCACAGTCATCATCATCCTTTCTATTATGTGAAGGTATTTGTGAGTGTGATTAGAGTTGAAATGGAAAGGAGACAGGGCAGATCGTCCAGCTAGGGAACATGGACGTTATTGGAGAGACCTTCCTTCAAATTCTACAGTGGCTGCTTTCTATGGCACTTTTATGAATTCTTTCACCACATATGCAAATGCCTACTTGCTGTGGTAGAGGGAAGAATTAAGAGAAATACCATGTGAGGTGTGGGCATTCAATAAATGGCAGCTATTGCAGTGAAATAGACAGCAATTCCAGTGGAAGCTAGACAGAGCCTGCCTTTCTAAACACATTGAAATTACGTGGTGCGAAGCACTTTTTCCTTTCATTGTAGACTGGCCATGGTGTACCCTCTTTAAAAAATTTAAAAAAAAAAAACCTTTCCCATTAACTGTTTGAATAATTTATATATAAAAATTTCTTAAGCAGATGTCTTGAGTCTTATTTTCCATGCTTCTATAGTAATTCATGGTACATTTTTCAAATGTTATAGGAAAAACTTCTTATTGACCCAGAGATTTAAAAAGCATATGAAAAGAAAAAGTGAAACATACAAGTTAATGTTCTGTCATTTGGGAAACCACTCTTCTTTTTCCAGATTAACTATTGTAACCCCAAAACTTTGGATGATAGTCAAGATAAGTTTTTTGGTTGTTTATAGCAGAGGTTTGCACTTTGTTGCCTCATTGCATTGCTTTGGGGATTCATTAATTGGTCAGTCCTTGTTGGAATTATATACATTCCATTTCTCTTGGCCAGGAAGAAACAAGAAACATATTGAAAATGGTTTTTGAATTTTGGTTTGTTTGGTCATCCTCCAGTCAGGGCTGTTTTAAGAGTTGGCCAGAAAACAGAAGCCCCTGTGGAGAAATAATGGGTCCTGTTAGGCAAAAGCCATGGAATGTGTTTCCTCATTTTGTTCAGCCAAGCTAGTTGAGCTGTGAACATTCGTTCCAACTGCTTCCCTTTGGTAGTTCCAATTTGAGATTAGACCACTCCGTTGTTTCACCTTCAACACTATGAAAACGATGAACAAACTGGGCTCGATTGGCTCAGCCTGTAATCCCACGCTTTGGGAGGCTGAGGTGAGTGGATTGCCTGAGCCTGTGGGTTCGAGACCCACCTGGGCAACTTGGCAAGACCTCATCTCTACAATAAGTCAAAAATTAGCCGGGCGTGGTAGCGCACGCCTATAGTTCCAGCTCCTTGGAAGGCTGAGACGGAAGAATCGCTGGAGCCCAGCAGGTCGAGGTTACAGTGGCCAGGAGTGGCCACTGCACTCCAGTCTGGGTGACAGAGTGAGACTCCAACTCAAAAAAAAAAAAAAGAAAACGATGAAAAGAAAGGAGCATGGGGGACTGCCCTGTGCCCTGACAGACTGGGAGTCAGACCAGTCTGGCAGCCAATACTGTTAACTGCATTACCTTTCAAGGCTTTCAGGACTTTGGAGGAGTTGGTTTGCCCATAGGAAGTGAGAAGCATGTTACACATTGTTCGGAGTATGTGCATGAAGTTAGGGGGGTTCCGTGTGGAAGAGCATAGTACTTAGGCATTTCGTTTCCATTATTAGTAGATTTGTGGCCATTCCATTTTCCTTTTTTGGCTTATTTTGTCTGCAGAACAATCACAGACAGGATTGGCAATGCAAGGTTTAAGAAATGTACCAAGGACGTTCCTTCCCCTCTGAGTATTGTGCAAGTTTCCTCTTGCTGAGCCTTCTCTGTTCTGTGTTTGCTCTTGGATTTCTTTCCTTCATTTCATTTATATGATTCTGACATTGTGGCATAATAGAACACAGAATTAGGAGGAGGAAGCCTGGGCCCATGTGGGCCTTGCATCCAGTCCCTGTGTGATTTGGGGATTATTAAGTTATTGATGTGAGTATGTTGCTTGTTTGTTTATTTGGTCATTGTCTGTCTTCTTTTGAGCAGTTAAGCTCCACAAAAGTGGGGCCTTTGTGTGTCCTGTTCAGTCCTGTTCACCAGTAGATCTCTAATTTCTTGAAAGGTGTCTAGCTAATCTTCACTTCTATGAGAAAAGGTGGTTGATTTCATAAGAATATTGTGACATTGTTGTATTCAGAAAGACTTCTGAATCATTAGCATTAAATCTTACCCAATACATTACATTTTATTTCACTGCACAATTATTATAGTCTTTCTAAATTAGTAACCTATATTTGTCATGTAATAACTTTTTTTTTTTTTAAAGAAAAACACTTTTTCCTGACCTCTTGGGTAATGAAACTTTAGCAAGGTTAAGTGAATTTTATATCCCTACACACTCTTTGGAACCCATTGAGTTCACAAACTTGGACTTATGTAATAATATGGTTATTATTATTATTATTTTGAGTTGACGTCTTGCTCTGTCTTCCAGGCTGAGTACATTAGCGCAGTCACAGCTCATTGCAGCCTTAAACTCTTGGGGTCAAGGGATCTTCCTGCCTCAGTCTCCCAGGTACCTGGGGACTACAGGCTTGCACCAACACACCTGGCTAATTTTTTTTTTTTTTTAATTTTTTTGTAGAGACAAAGTCTCACTATGTTGCCTAGGCTGGTCTCAAATGCTTGGGATCAAGCAATCCTCCTGCCTTGGTCTCCCAAAATGCTAGGATTACAGGCATAAGCCACTGGGCCCAGCCTCATTGTAGTTATTTTGATCAGTGATAGGTATTAGTGAGTATCTTCAGAATGGATTCATAATTCTTTCTTGTGCCCAGGAACCCACTGGCAGGCCAGGGAAGCCTTTTTAAAAATTAAAATATAATATTCATAGACAGAAAGGGGACTGGTTATTTAGAAATACATTGGTCAAAAATTTTTTTAAAAGGTGATACAGGCTGGGCACAGTGGCTTACACCTGTAATCTCAGAACTTTGGGGGGCAAAGACAGGGAGGATCACTTGAGACCAGCCTGGGTAACATAGTGAGACCTCATCTCTACAAAAAATCAAGAAATTAGCTGGTGTGGTCACATGTGTCTGTAGTTCTATCTACTTAGGCGGCTGACATAGGAGGATCGTTTGAGCCCTGGAATTGGAGGCTGCAGTGAGCTGTGGTCCTGCACTCCTGCCTAGACAACATAGAACTTAACTCAAAAAAAGAAAGAAAAAAAGGTGATACAATAATTTCTGTACTGCTTTGTTAGCACGTTAAATAACATCTAGGAGCGGGTCTAATGATGACAATAAATTTGGAGTTGTGATAACCATAAATACTTGTTAATATTTCTATAGCACTGTCGTATGACATGGAAAAATCACATTGTATTAGTAAAAAAGTCAAATAATAAAGAGGTACTGCTCATATTACCATGGTTTGCTGCCCACATTGATAATTGAAGGAATATAAAATTTTAGTCGGAAGTTAGTAAATACAGGTAATTTCTGTCTGAGTTCATGGTGCCCTGAATTATGCCTTTCTTATTTTGGAATCTGGAGTTCTGGAGACTTGGTTATGCCCGTGAATCTAGAGGAATGGCCTGTAGTGGTGACCAGTGAGCCTGTTTGGAACTTAGATCCATGGCTCTGTTACTGGGAATGGCACAGCCTGATTCCTTAATGACTCATGCCCAGTCTCGAAATGTGAGTGGAATAGCACAGTAGTAGAAAGAGTGTAAATTTCAAAGTAGGTTCTATCCTGTACAGGGACTAGTTAAGTAACCATGAAAAATATTCTACCATCAGTCTTTGCCTCCATTTATTGAAAGTTATAGTTGCATTCTTCCCTGGGGAGGTTATCATGGCTGTATCATAGGACTTGAAGGATAGCATGTTCTGTATAAGTGTGAGAAATTCTTTTATGCTGAGGAATGTGCTAGTTGTCTTTTGGGGTGACTCCAGAAGGTTCTATTCTGTATATTGGAATCCTGGAATAATCTCCCAATGTTTCTGTGGCTCTGCGTGTTCCCAAGTAGTTGGACTGATTGGGTATGGCTGGGCATCTCTCCTGTGGTGGCATGGACAGGCACTGCAGATTTCACTGTTGGTAGCTTCATTCGTAACTCAGAAGCAGCTCAGCTGTTGGCTGTTGTCACCTGGCAGACAATCTGGGCTTTAAACTACATTTTCATTTAGTCTGAAACATTTGTTTGGTCCATTTTATTATGTGGATAGAACTTTTTTCACTTGTCCCGTGTTTTCATTTGCCATCCATTTGTTGGGAAGACGAGGTTTGATTTTGATCTTCAAAGTTGGCTCTTTTGGTGTTTAGGACAGTAATCGACAATAAAGTGTGATGGAAGTGGTGCAGCATGTCCAGTCTTGGGTGTGAATCCTATCACCCACTTAACTGACCTTAGGTTAAATTACTTAACCATGCCTGAAGATTCCTCATCTTGATTTGGGACTCTGATGGCACTTATGTTAGAAGATCTTCTGAGAGTCATACCTGTCAAGTTCTGTGCCATGTCTTTTATCAATATTGCGTGATGCACAAATTACAGGAATTGTTATCGTCACCATTGATTACCGCATCGAATTAATCAATTGCAGTTTTGCTTTCAGTATCAGTTCTGTATTCTGTGCCCCCTGCCTTGAGAAGAAGCCTCTGGGCTCTTTGCAGTACCTGGAGAAGCCTAGCTCCCTTGCTGGGAAGGGAACAGTAGGGCTTTCTCCTGGTGTACAAGGTTCCTCTAGGGGACAGCTGGGTGTGGTCCAGTGGAGCCCTAGCTGCTCACGGGGCCGGCCTAGGGTCTGCTGTTCACAGGATGTGAGCCTTTCTTTACCTTGCCGGGCTTGCTCCTTAGCTTGAAGGGTCTTAATAAATGATTGCACTGTCCCCTCAACTGTAGCATTCCATAATCCGCAGAAATAGTTGGATCAAAGAGCTACCACCGAGACCTTACTTGCTTGCATCCTTCTCTCCAGCCTTAGTGGTCACTGGGCACTAGACCATGGCCTCTGGAAGGCGCCAGATGTGTCTGGTAAGTTTTCAAAATTGATTTCATTAACACACACACGCCAGATCACAGACTTACAGAAGTATGAGTAGAAACTCTGCCTTCTTCTGAGTATCTAAAAGTGTTGGCAGATGGGAAGCCAGCAGAGGGATTGCCATTTGTGGGGGTGTCTCCTGATACCTCTGAAGTGAGGGGATTGCTGGAGCCCAGGAGCTCTGGCCTGTAGTACACTATGCTACATGGGATTCTGCATTCCATTCGGCATTGTTGTGCTGACCTCCTGGGAGCCTAGGGGGGAGTGAGCTGGCCCAGGTCAGAAATGGAGCAGGTCCTGAGCTAATCAGTAGTGGGAACATTCTGTGATTGGCCACTGCATGCCAGTCTGGGCAACATAGTGAGACCTTATCTCTTAAGAAAAAAATAAGCACTGATGGGATGGGAAATTTAAGATTTCCAGAAATAAATGAGTGTGCACATAAAAAGATTGGGAACTTTTGTTCACTCATGAATTAACTCATTAGGTGAATCCTTAGCTTTGGTCACCTATAAAGCGGTGAAATTGGGTGTTTTAGACTTAAACCTTGACAAGAATTGTTTGAGAAAAGCATTTGGAGTTTACAACGAATTTTTTTTTCTTGGCTCAGGAGAAGATATCTATTATCAAGCTGTAACTGCTCTGTGGAATAATCCCTTGTTATTATGTAAAGGGTTTTTAGAAACCTAGACACATCACCAGTTATTTAGTTTTCCATTTGGGTACAAAAATATCAAGGGTCCTTGGTGAAAGGAGCTGGTCCTAAACTTGGAGGCTTTGTCGTCTCAGGGTTTCAATGATAATGACACTCTGAACAGATCAAATATTAGTTCATCATTGTTAGCCATTTACAGATGTGAGGAGAAATGAGGTTGAGAAATAGTTTTTGGTATTTTCAGTCACAGTTTTAATTATTAAATTGGGAAAAAAGAAAGACAAAAGTAAGCCAAGAGATTAGGGTAATGCATTCAATTTTGCCACCGTTTTTAAGTCAAGTAACTCCATCTATAAAACAAAATGTTTGGCCACTTGATACCATTACTCCCTTTGCTCCGTGAACATTCCTTTGTTCTTGTTTTCGCTTTCTTCTCAGGGCACCTCGATGCCGGCGGTGGCATGTCCATCCAGAGCAGCGCAGAGGGATCGGTAGGGAAGGCACTGTGCCTGTGTTTCAGATCTCCACTCTACCTGGAGAACTCACTTGCTTTTCCACTTCGAATTGTTCACCACAGTAGAAAGCGCAGAGGGAGGAGGAGTTAGTGCAGAAGGGAAAGTGAGTGCTGATACCTTTGTACTCCTGGCTGGTGAGCCTCATTTGGAATTAAAGTAGAACTCAGTTAGAGATGTAGAAATACTGTGGTAAAATCACACTTTTTTTTTTTTTTTTTTTTTGAGTTGGAGTCTCACTCTGTCGCCCAGACTGGAGTGCAGTGGCCACCCCCGGCCACCACAGCCTCGACCTGCTGGGCTCCGGTGAGCCTTCCGCCTCAGCCTTCCGAGTAGCCGGAATTACAGGCATGTGCTACCACGCCTGGCTGATTTTTTGATTTATTGTAGAGATGAAGTCTCGCCAAGTTGTCCAGGCAGGTCTCGAACCCGCGGGCTCAGGCAATACACTCACCTCAGCCTCCCAAAGGCGCGGGATTACAGGCTGAGCCACCGAGCCTGGCTAGATCACACTTTCTTAAAATAAGAGGGTCTGAAGTGACAAATGCACAATTAACTAGGTTCAGATTGTCTGACAGATTGTCTGACATTTTAGAGTGTCAGCTGTTTACCAGAGTTATGGAGAAGCATTTTATGTGTAATAATACATGTGCCAACATTCTTGGCAAATACCAAATCTGAGCAGATGCAGTTAATTCTTGTTTCTGACTCATTTGCTCATTTAACCAGCCAACATTCATGCAGTCTTCTGTGTGCCTCTGGGGGTCTTGCAGTTGGGTGGAAGAGCCGGCTCTGTTGCTGGAGCTGCAGGACAAAGGTTCTGGGTGGAGGACAGTTGTCGGCTGGCGGGAGGATCCTGGCCACACTGCCTCACACTGCAGCCCTCAGTCCGTGCAGCTGTTGTATGTTGACCGGCCTTCTTCTCCTCTTGCTTCCTGCTTGCATGCTCAGTCGTATCTAAGGCATCACCTCTTCTGGGTGTCCACTGGAGACATATTGGCAGCAGGTAGAAATTCTGCTTGAGCCTGACGTTCGTAAACTCATCAGATTCCCGTTTTCTGTGTCCAGAAAGCTCGCTCAGTGTTTCCTGCCCACCCCTTCCCCCCAGCAGCCAGACTGCCACACACCTCACTGCACAGGTGTTTGTGGGCTCACGTGTGTCCTTGTGCAGGCTCCTCCGCCCGCTCCCAGCTCGTCCCCAGCTGCCTGCGGCAGCCTTCTTAAGCTCCTCTCTTGCCTCCTGCCTTTGAAGCTTCTCTTGATTCTTGCGGCTTGCAGCCCAGAAGTAGAAGGAAGCATTTTAGGAACTGAGGAGTTTATTGAAATTCCTGTGGAGCATTTCAGTTCAGTAAGGGGAACCACCTTCTCTGTTAGCTAAGAGGGCAAAAAACACCTCAAAATATAAGTGTTTTTAAGAGGTCTGTTTTAATTCTTGAACTCAGACTTGATCTTCCCCCACCCAGCGTTCTATGTTTGAGCAAGTTAGCTCGGTTCTTCTGAATTTCGCTCCTCTTAGCTCTGAAGTGGTGATGACAGTGACTCTCCATGCCTCGCAGGACTTCTGGGAGCATTTAATGAGGTGATCACATTGGTAGCAGCAGTTGGGAGGATGACACTTGGCCGTTATTGCGGGTCGTGTTCTGTTTCCGGAACTTAACATGTGCTGACCCCTTTCGGGTTGAGGGCATTGCAGTGGAGCAGCAGGATCAAAAAATGTTGGCTGCATCTCGAATCCTTTCCCCACTGTGTAATCACCCAGGCATCCTATGTGTTGATGTATTTACTTCTTAGCATACAGCTTCTGTATAGTTCTCCACACGATGAAAACTTGGGTGTCCAGGCCAGTGCGAAAGTCTCTGTTCTGCAGCATGCCTCGTCGTACACGCTAGTCATGCTGCGCCTTGGCCACCTTTGTGTAAATCAGGGGTGCTGATAGCTAATTCTGCAGTGGTTGGGGAAGTTCAGTAAGGTCGTGTGGAGCAGCTGGCGGCCATAGACACCGGCTGCGAGGGCCTTTCTCATCTCCCTCTCGTGCTGTTCCTGTTCCATGACCTCTCCTTCGTGCTGTCTCCAGCCTGCTTCACTTTCATTTCATTTCATTTCAGTGGTTCTCTTGGTCATATTTATAAAAACACTGTGTAAGTAAGACGGGTCCTTCCCGTGTAACATTTTGTGTTTTATTCTCCAGCCACTTATCCTTGTTTCTAGACCACAGGAGAGCAAGAGTACTAGGCACATAGAAGAGTTCCAGCAATGCCTACTGAACTGGATAAAAAGACATGATGAAGATTCAAGTTAGCTGCCAGTTGCTGTCAGGCTGGCATTTCTTTGTTAGCCTGAGGAAGGTGGCTGGTGTTTGTTCATGGAGGATAAGTGCATCACTTTTTAAAAGACTATTTTCTTTTCTTTTTCTTTTTTGAGTTGGAGTCTCACTCTGTCATCCAGACTGGAGTGCAGTGGCCTCTCCCGGCCACTGCAACCTCGACCTGCTGGCCCCGGTGATCCTTCCACCTTAGCCTTCCTGGAACTACAGGCGCGCGCTACCACACCCGGCTAATTTTTGATTTTACTGTAGAGGTGAGGTCTGGCCAAGTTGCCCAGGCAGGTCTCGAACCCGCGGGCTCAAGCAATCCACTCACCTCAGCCTCCCAACGCACGGGATTGCAGGCTGAGCCACCAAGCCTGGCTAAAGGAGTGTTTTCTTTAAGCAGACAAGGCTTGTGGAACTTAAGGCCAAAGAAAGTTGGGTTCAGCTTTCGTGCTCGTAGGCTCTGATGGGCAGTATATTAGTTGACTTGTGCTGCTATAACAAAGCACCACAGACTGGGTACCTTATGCAACATAAATGTACTTTTGTGTTTTCTTACAATTCTAGGCTAGAAGTTCAAGATCAAGGTGTTGGCAGAGTAGGTTGGTTTTTAATCTAAGGCTTCTCTCTCCTTGGCTTGTAGATTATGGACTACCTTCAGGGTCTTCACCTAGGTCTTCCCTCTGTGCATGTCTGTGTCCTGATCAAAGTTCCTCTTTCATGTTACAGTACAGTCCACCCATGTGACCTAATTTTACCTTAATTGCCTCTTTGAAAGACTCTGCTTTCCATTACAGTCACAGTTTGAGATTCTGAGCATTGGGACTTCAACACATGAATTTGGGGACACACAGTTCAGCCCATAATAGGTGGCAGTCTGAGAACTTAGCATAGTGATCTTTTCCAAGGTTCTGTACTTCAGCTACATGAGTGATGTCGTTTTTTTGAGTTACAGAGCTGGAAAAAACATGACTTGTTCTGATTTCTGAAATCACAGTACTTCTGATTTCTGTAGCCATTTTTCTCTTTGTATTATCCTTAGGCTATATGGATAAGTTTTACTGTTTAGCAGCAGGTTTTTCCCCCTCACCTTTGAATGTCCAGTGCTTAGCACATAGCATGTGTCAGGAAATGATTGTTGAATATAATGCAGGTGATTTGTTTGCCTCTGAACTTTGTCCCAATTTCAGTCATCCCCAAAAGAAATGAATCTGTCTTTTCCATTGTCACCTACAAAGATCGAAGGCGTGTTTTATTGCCTTGGGATTGTTGGACTGAATTCTTTCTGATGTCTGAGTTCTTCTGTTATAGTGATATACCTATGAACCAACTTTATTCAACAAAGAATGTTGCTGCCACCATTTCCTTAGCTGCTTATTATTTTGCACATTATTATTATTACTGTTTTTCAGACTTTCTTATTCTTTGGGGGAACAAAGTCATGATTTCCTTAGACATAGATCAAAACCGAATTTGATAACTAAAATATGTTTCAATTTATGTTAAAGAAAAACAGTAAACAAAATATTTAGCACATTTTGATGCTTGTTTCTACATATTTCAGAATTAGTATTTCATTTTTTAAAAAGTCAGTCTTCTTACATTTATATGCCTAACCCTAAATTGTACCCCACATCTTTAAAATAAAAAAAAAGGAACTCACACACACAAGCACAAAAAACCCAAACAAACCAAACCAAAACAAAAGTCAATCTTCTTAATGCCAAGACACGCCTGGGTTTGGTAAGAACAGCTTTCTGAAGGTGTTCCATTATGCATGCACCTGTAAATATCTTTTACAAATACCACAGGATAATTTAAAAATGGGGCTGTCAAACAATTTTTATATGTGTAGGCAATTTGTGGTTTCAGAAAGCCTACTTAGTTTTCTAGATGGAGACCTTTTTTGTGTGTGTATAGGGTAGTTCATACTTCAGATTGAAATTTATTAATTTTTTAAGTAGTATTAATATTACTGTAAAATATAGTAGTAAAAATATAATCTTTCACCTCTGTATCTCCATTTTGGTTTTTTTTAAAATTGGAATTCTTGTCTTTGTGCTCCTTGACAAATTGTTTTTAGAAACCATGTTGTTTTAATATGTCAACAATTATATGTGAAAATGAAAATAAATTTTTTCATTGTAACAACTTTGGTTTAAAAGTTCAAAAAGTTCTTTATATTTAGTGAGAGCCCTGTTCTTATTTTGCTTTATCAGTCAGGTCTGTGTGGCTGGTTGACTGTTTACACTGAATGAAAGAATAAAGGAAAATAATGCTTTACTTCTGTGACCTGCCAGGATTGAGTGAAGGTACCTCTAAGGAGAGACATATGGAATATGCTCTATTCTTTGCTTAATACCTAGTGGGAGGTGGGGGTTGAAAAGAAGACACTGTAGAGTAATGAATGTTTGTACCTGATGGGAAGAAAACTTTGTAACATATTTATACTAAAATTGCACAGAGTGTGCTGGCTGCCAAACAGTGTGTTTATGCCCTATGTTTTAGACAAAGTAGAAGATGCTTTGGTGATAATGATGTATGATACATGCATGTGAACTTTCAGTGTCTTGGTTTACATATCCATTCCACATACACTTGTAAATTAGCAACCCTGCATTCATAAGTGGGGTTGGTGTGGTAAGCTTGCCAAAGCCTGGAAGAGGTTGTGATTGTGAAAGAACACACAAAAAGCTGTGTCTTGAGCTTCCTTAAGGCGTGTAATTAGGAATGTTAATTTCAAGAAGTCAGTATTGCTTTGTTAATGAATTATTAACATGATAGAAACATTTATGTGAGGTAGGTTTGTTAATGAATATCAAGATTTTTGTTTTCTTAACATAAAGATTAATGGCTGTTAATTCAAACTAAACCTGTCTTGTTCACTGAAGTATAGCTGGAACATTGAGAGACTTGCCAGTTTGGCTTAAGCAATTTTTTTTAATGAAGCTAAGTATAGTTTTTTGTTGTTAGAATGTTTTAGACATGATTAAGTCATTTTACTTTTGGCCTGTAATCAACTTTTTGAGGTGTAATGAGAAATCTCGTTTTCAGTTTGGTGGGTTTTTAGTTGTTGTTGTTGTTGTTTTTTAAACAAACTTCCTGTCAGAGTGTTTGCCTGATTGTCTTAGGAACCTGATTAGATCAGCTGGCATGTCCTCTCGGCAGCCTGGTCCTGGCTTCCAGTTGATTCTCTGTCCCCTTTCTTGCAAGGTCTGACCCTGAGTTATCCCAGTCTTTCCAATTCTTTGAGGTCCCTGAAGCCCTTCCTGACCCTTCTTCCCGTTCTGCCACTCTCTGTGCCGTGCTTCTTCACCTTTGGGTGATGGTGTCTATTGTGTCTCAGGAGCAACAGGTGGCATGATGTGGGTAACAGTAAATACTGACTCTGGGTTGCCTTAGTTACTTTCCTTGGGTGAATTAAAACACTTTTGGAGAAGCCGAGAGTGTGGTGGTGTGTGCCTGTAGTCCCAGCTACTCAGGAGGCTGAAGCACAGGGATTCCTTGCGGCTAGGAGACTTTAGCCTGGACGACATAGCAAAACCTCGTCTCTAAAGAGTAAACAAACATTTGGAGAAAGTATGGATAGAATGTTGATTGCTTTGCTGGTAAGCCTGCTCTTCCAAGCGTCTTCTTTCATGTACTGGCCACATCATCAAGACATCTTGGGAGCAAAGCTGTCTGTCCTGATTTGGGATTGCTCGATTTTTTTCATTGGTCAGAATTCCTTCATTCCATCCACATCCTCATCCCAGCTTAAATTATCTTTAAGGCACTCTTATAGCTTCTGACATTAATATCCCCATTGTTTCCTAAAGCCCTTATGATGTTGGAATGACGTGTATTAAAGCAGGAATGGGGCAGAATGTTGTCAGATATTTCTGGAAGACCAGCTCTGGACAACGTACTGATGTGGCCCAGAAAACCTCTTTCTGGAAAGCCACTGAACTGATAGTTATATTCAAACTCATTCCTAAAATTGATTTAATCACACATTGAACTCACTTGTCTTGGGTGAAGCCAGTGAAAATTTTATGACAAAATTCAGATGCATTACCAAGCTATCGGTCTCTCCAAAAGCTTTGTGGAATCAGAACCACATGGTTGATGAATAGTTTGTTTTTGTAAATTTTGATAGTTAATTATGGTTATTTCTAGGACTCACTACTGACTGAACTAGAGGACTAGAATATAGCATGCATCCGTTTTTTTCTATGAGGGAAGAGAAAACTAAAGGGGAAGTTATTAATATTGTAATGTTCGCAGGGTGCTGATAATGTATACTACATTCTCTGCTTTTGTTTTTTTCCTTCAGGTGATTGAAGAGAGTGCCGGAGTCCGCCGGGTGGTGGTCACGCCCCAGTCTCCGGAGTGTTATCCCCCAAGCTACCCCTCAGCCATGTCTCCCACCCATCATCTCGCCCCCTACCTGACTCACCACCCCCATTTTATTCATAACTCGCACACGGCTTACTACCCACCCGTTACTGGGCCCGGAGACATGCCGCCTCAGTTTTTTCCTCAGCATCATCTTCCCCCCACAATCTATGGTGAGCAAGGTGAGTGGAGGACTGCTGGCTTCCAGGGCTGTTGAAACTGGTTACAGCACTTTAGTAGTTTAAGACAGCTCTTTGTTTCTTCTGAAGTAAGCCTAGTAGAAAGGGATCTACCTGGTGTAGAGAGCTCGTGGGAAAGGCCTAGTTTTCTTTGTCCTGTATTGTATCTTAGAAAAGTTACTTTGTGGTTGTAGCTCCTTTTCTTTCTCTCAGTTTCCCCACATTCTGCCCTCCACTCCCATCCCCCGAGATCAATATAGCCACTTGTTATATTAGAAAATAGCAGCACTCTATCACATGTTCCCGTGTGCTGTTAGCGTGTTTTACGTGCGAGTGACTGAGGCAGAACTGTTCCTTGTTATTTCTTTGGCATCCATATGGGCCAGAGGTTAAGGGGAAATCAGAAAGTGTTTTGTGCCCTATTTCCAACATCAGAAGACTGTGAGTCTCAGTAACCTTTGGCTTTTCTGGACCCTCTGACTGTGACGTGGCCCTCCTGAACCTGTGTTGACTAAGACTAGCCATAAGTGCAGCCAATGCTTTGACCTTGGTGTTGGTTTAGTCTAAAGCCCTTCTCTATCAAAATGGATACTAAGAAACCAGATAAGTGGGGGTAAAAATTAGACTTTAACCTCTAGTACTTTGCAAAGTGATTTTCTCCTGAGCCTTGGCTGTGAATTGAAGCATTTTAGTGTTTCAAACATTTCTGGTGTTAGTCCAGATACATTGAACGAGAAATGCCTATTATACCACAGGATTTTTTAGCAAGTTATCACCTCACTTTTTCTTATCAATTTATATATATACATATATATATTTGTATACATACACACATGCAGATGTATACATTATTTCCTGGTATGTTCATCTCCCCTTGCAATTTTTTCTTAACAAAAAAATTTTTTTGAATGGGAATTTTAAGTGAACAATTCTGTTGTACCTCAGGGATAGAATTTTATTTTGTGTGTGTATGTGTGGATTTTTTTGTTTGTTTTAGTTGAAAGAAATTTAACATAAGTCATAATCAAGTGCTTTCATTGTGAGTGTGAGCAGATAGATGATAACAAAACCTGAAATCAACACTTGGATTTTATGGTAGCATCAGTGACTTTGTATTAATTTGATCTCTTTTCCTTGTGACATAACACTAAGAAAACATCAAGTAGTGAGCATAAACTATGAAAACATTTGGATAAAACCTGAAAAAATTTAGTTAGTTTACTGTGGATTCTTGAAAATAATATTTAGTGCTTCGATACAGTATACATTAAATAATTGAGTGTTTCTCCATTTTCTGGCTGGATCTGAGCCATGATAACATTGGGAAAGCCTTGGTTACTGACTCTCCACTTGTTGATCTATGTATGTCTTACTTGCGTTATTTTAGCAATCTGTTAGCAGAATGCCTCATAGATACTGGTTTGTAAATGCTATCTTTTGCAGTTTTAGGCATGGCAATAGTATGATTTAAATCATTACTGGAATTAATAAAAAAAATTATACTCCCTTCACTTTATAGTGTATATTGGTCTAATTAAAGTAACTCAAGACAGTAATGTACAAATAAAAGTGTCTCCACTGATTTCAAATTAAAGTAAGCAGTAAAACAAAATCCCTTTACTCTAGAAATAAAAAGTCATTTTTATATTATCTTAGTTCTCAATCCACATACTTAAAAGCAGTTTAAACATTTATTTTCCAAAGTATAAGAGTTAAAAAAGTTCTCATGATGTTTTAAAAGATTTTTATTCTAGTGTCCATGGTGACCGTTTTAAATCCCACACGTAATGCGTTATGGCCTTTAGTACATGTACTGTCCTTCTGGTGTGTTTTGACATGCTTTATTTTGGTATATAACCTCTGGACAGGATTGTATTCGTTTTTACACTTTCTCTAATGTGAACTGCTTCTCTTGTAAAAATTTGTTTTTTAAAGGTCTTTTCTTAGCTATGTGAATCATCAGTTGTTAAATTATGTAGGGTAACCTGTGTTCTTGGTGTGCCTGGGGCAGTCCTGGTGTAGGCCTTTTGTCTTAGAGAAATTGTTGGTAGTACTCCTTTTTTAGTCTCAGGAATGTTCAGATTTTGATAGTAATTTATATAGTTACTTCCTAAATGGGAAGCTCTTTTTTCTTACAAAGATATAAAGAACCAATCTTTGTGTTGTATGTTGTAATTTTTACTGGTGCCTGAATTCACACTGACTTAAAAACCTAAATTTAAGATAATGTTTCCCCTTAATATCATATTATTATTTTTCAGGCTTCTGTTTTCTTTTGAGCCACTTGAAAATACGCACAGTGGCGCAAGGGCGCTTTTTGCCTTTGTCTTGCTTCCTGTTACTCCAAAAGATAAGTTCGAGACCACAGGTTATTACAGTTGGTGCAGACGGCAGAGATGGCTTTATGCTTCCTCTGTATCCTGCCCCTGATTCTCCTGATTCTGTGATCTTTGGTTATTTTTCATGGAAATTTCTCATTTCATTATTTTAGTAAGTTTGTTTAAATGTTAGTACTTTTGAATGCCACAAATAACTTGTATTTTGGTTTTGTGACACACTTTGCAATAATATTGCTATTTGGGCTACAAGGATAAGTATACTTTTAAGTGTCTTGATTCTAAGTACATGTTTAAAGGGGGTGTTTTATTTCTTCTAACCTTTTTGTGCATTGTAATTACTAAAATCATATTGATAGGGGAAAATCAAACCTAGTTATAAATTCAACTAGGTTATGAACTCTTTGAGGACAGTAGCCTTGTCTTCTTCAGTATGCCCCATAATTTATAGAAAATTTTTGAATATGCAGTATGATTTTTAATGATCGATTATCCTTTGATTGGCTAGAAATGAATGGGAATGCCTTAAACATATGTAATGTATATCGCATTTTTTTTTAAAAGTACTTTTGTACTGTGTTTAGTAATACTTTAGACTCCTTTTATACCTTAGACTCCTTCCTTTAGGGACCAGGTCATGTGACCATGTAATAATCTGTTATCGGAAACATGGACTGAGCTGGTATTTATCCTCATCCTCCATTTTAGAAATCATACCACTCTATGGAATGTCAAGTTACATAACCCGAGAAGACCAGTACAGCAAGCCTCCACACAAGAAACTGAAAGACCGCCAGATTGATCGCCAGAACCGCCTCAACAGCCCTCCTTCTATCTACAAAAGCAACTGCACAACTGTGTACAATGGCTACAGCAAGGGCCACAGTGGCGGGAGTGGCGGAGGGGGCAGCGGCGGTGGGCCAGGAATTAAGAAGACAGAGCGGCGAGCAAGAAGCAGCCCAAAGTCGAACGATCCGGATTCGCAAGGTGACGTTCCAGGTGTTGACCATAGAGAGTGAATTGTCGAGACAGGGATGTCATAAGGTTTCGTCTCTCATATACGAGCCTTGTTTCATGATAGTAGTTTGTTCTGTTAAGAATCATTGGGTAGACCTCTGATCCGTTTCTCAGTTAGTGAAGAATATTACATCATTAATTTTTATTAATACTTCGTGGCAGAAATACTACATTCTGGTCTATGTGCCGTGATTTCCACCTAATCTCAGAAACAAGTATCTGAAAGTCTTTTCAGATTAGACTTTTTTTAGACTTTCAGAAAGTCTTTTCAAACTAACCTACTCCTGTTGTTCTACTAATAGACAGATATGGAAGAAATCTAGTGTAAACAATTTTTCTAAGAAGTATGGGCTACTTTATGTCTCCAAATAATTACACCTCATAAAACCAGATAGAATTACTTCCACACTGTAATGAAACTGACCACTACATAACAGGGATATATTTTCTGTTGAGTTTGAGGCATCAATTATTGTTTAATGTCACCTTTTGCATCTTGAATTAAGTATTCAGAGACCAAGAGTGAGATGGAAGAGTCAAGGTGATTCTTGCACATATAGGTAGAAAAACATCAGCTCAACGTAGCAAGTATTTTTTAGTAGATTAATCTTGTGGGTATAGATCAGTTGATTTGGGGAAGAGGTATATGTGTTTTAATGAGGGTAAAGTTTAGAGACAACCTATTTGATGCTATAGAAAAACAGAGGCTTCTTCTATAGGCATAGAGAAGAATGTCTTAAGTGAAGCAAGAGAAGGTACCATTTTGATAAGGTAGGTGAGTTTCAGATATAAATGACTGGAAAACAAAGACATGAACAACTGATTATGGCACTCATTAAATTTACTGACTCCTTACTGCATCTAATCCAGTTAGAGACAGACTGTGTCTGTGGGAATGTATTTGTGCATGAAAAAGATGAGGGTTGTTTATGTCTGATCATCCAGAGAAGACAGACCTCTGATGGGGAGGAGAAAATTACGTAAAGCCAGATATTGGCATTGAACCCCCCCTTTATTTATTTATTTATTTATTTATTTATTTATTACTCCCCTTATCTAGATGATTGAATTGTAGCATGAGAAAGAGGAATAGAAAGATACACTAATGTGAACACCAGTTTCTCTGGGTGAATGCATCATGTGTTGTTTTAATTTTTTTCTTTATTCTTTTCTGTATTTTCCAAAGTTTTATATAGTTATTAAGTATTTCTTATTATTAAACAAAGCATAAATATGTGTCATAAAAGATATCAAAGCTTCAAAAGGCTTTTAAACAGCCTTTAAGATGTTGTCTCTGTCATAAAAAACAATTTTTAGTCAAATGATACTACAGTTTCTAAATTTGAAATTAGTTAATTAGCAGTGTTATAATTTAACTCTGACTGTCTAAAAGAATTCACACCAAAACATTAGGAACAGCTTTGCCTAAAGAAAATTTTTGTCTAAGGAGAAGAGAAAAAGAATGTATAAGTTGTCTAAAAAGCCTATAAAGTGTAAAGTGCTTTGATTCCTTGATTCATTGTTGAATAAGATTTGCCCTGCTTTGCACCAAAAATAATTTAAGACAGATGATAGGATTCCGTATAAAGAGACAGATAAAATGCATTCGAGGAGACATTAAGGGGAGGGGAAATAATAAGCACAGCTGAAGTTAGCATAAAGATGGATGCATGTGTGGATTCACTTTGGCAAAAGTGAATACCTTTCTTACATATGTACTTATTTCATATCGCATACACCTAAATGTGTAAGCTGCTCTGTATTTTGGTGTTCTCATCATTGTAAGGGTGGGAAATGGATTCTCGATGAAATCTGTACTGAAGTGATTATTAACATACATAGATACGTTTACAAGCATTTTGGCATTGTACTGTATAACAAAACATTATTTTGACTACTTAACCTCTTTGCCATTGTGTAGAAAGCATGTTATTTTGTTGGTTAGTAGTGGGATTCCTTTTGCTTTGAGCTGCTGGGAGCACGTGTTTCAAGAAGAAAAGGGGAAGAGCAAGCTTAGTTTGAACTTGGCTGTTGCTCCTTTTCTCGTCACATGACTCAAAGTCACTTACAGCACTGCTCTCCACATGGTTAGCCAGAAGACAAGGAATCAGATGAGGTATTACTTTTTGCACTCTGACTCATTTCAGTAAGAATTCAGAAAGGGAGTTGATATATTGGATAAAAATAAATATCCGTTTACTCAAATGAGTTGAAAACTTATGTCCACAAAAAAACCTGCACACAACAAATGTATGTAGCAGCTTTATTTGTAATTGCCAAACCAAGATGTCCTTCAGTAGATGAATGGATATAAACTTGGTGCATCCAGACAATGGAATATTATTCAGTGCTAAAAAGAAATGAGATGGCAAGCCATGAAAAGACATGGAAGAACCTTGAATGCATATTCCTAAGTGAAAAAAGCCCAACTGAAAAGACTCCATGCTGCGTGCTTCGGTGTCCTGGAAAAGACAGAAATATGGAGGCAGTGAAAAGAGCTGAGGTTGTCAGGGGTAAGATGGGGAGGAGGGATACAAGCAGAGCATGGAGGATTTTTAGGGCAGTGAGACTGTTTGGTGTGGCGCTGTCACGGTGAATACATGCCATTGTCCATTTGTCCAGATCCCTAGAATGCATGACACCAAGAGTGAGCCCTGGGGTAAACTACGGGTGTTAATGACGTCCCCTTGTAGGTTCCTCAGCTGTAATAAGTATACACTCTGGTGGGGATGCTGATGGATGGCAGGGAGTAAATGGGAACTCTCTGCACCTTCTGCTGAATTTTGCTGTGAACCTAAAACCCCTCTAAAAAACAAGTCTTTCAAAAATAGTAAACATGTCACAGGAAATTGAAGACAAGTATCAGGTGAAGCCACAAGTAAGGTGTATGTAAAAGATTCCTATAGAGCTGCTTGCCATGGGCCGTGCTTTGGTTTTGAGCCTTCTGGTTGTTAATGTGAAAGGGGGAATGTGAGTCAGGGGGAGCAGGCACAGGAAGCTCCTCTCAGTCAGAGAGGCCATTGTGTTGCTCATCACGTTTCAGTTGTGTCTGCCTCAATGTACTCGTTGGCTCTGAGGATCCCAGAAGGCTTTTTTCTGCTGTGTGTCTGCTGGAGTTGACTGCTGACTTCTGTGCCCAAGATGCGGGATTTCTTAAATAATTCTTAAGCTTACGGTGTCACCTAATTAATATTAACTTGTAGGTAATACTAAGTTCCTACGTGGTTTGCACAAGAATTGGATATGTATTTAACCATGAAGTGTGACTTGTGGTATTTTTCCATATTCTACTTAGGATAAGTTGTCTTCATTACTAGAGGAGACCCATCTCTTTACTTTAGAATTCCCTCACTTTTAAGGGAATCTACTTGAATGATTTACTTCTTTTCCACTGACAAAAAAAAAGTTTTTTAAAAAAGACAAACCTGGTCCTGTGGTAAAACTAAACATATATAAAAGAAGGAAACAACTTATGTCAATAAAAGGAAATACATTAGAAAGATGGAGATAAATGCATTACTCTTGAGTGCTGGTTCTCAGTGTTTAGAAACGCTGGTGGGACTTCACAGCAGCAGAGACCTGTGGGCCTCTTTTTAGACCTGCTAAGTCAGAATCTTCCTACCCATTTTCACTTCATGTTTGTGTTTTTAATTAAACCTCCATTGACGATAATGTTCAGCCGAGAGAGAAGACCGCAGCTCCAGTATGAAAGATGGCTCACCGAGTTGTGCACAGTGTGAGGCGGGACCTTGCCTGTTTCAGTCGCCCTTCTCTCCTTCTGTCTAGTGCTGTGCCTGGCCCATAGTGGGTGCTCGGAAATACTCGTGAGATAAATCTTGTCTCCTTAATTGCTTTGTTTTCCACCGCGAGCCTTCTGTTTGAACACATGCAGCTGTTGTACATTTCCTCTTCCTGGAGCAAATCACTGTATTGCTCAAGGATGCTGTGTGACCAGCCTCTCCTTTCATTTACTGTTACCTTCAGGAAAACTGCCATGAGAAAGGATTCCTGTTTTTTTGCCATCTCTTGGAACTGATGGTGTGATGTGGGCTGAGAACAGTTGGGCTTTGGTTTGTATTTGACATACAGTACTTGGCTGAAAATCAGGCTTTGTCACTCGCTAGCTGTTTTCTTTAATATCCTCTGAGTCTCCGTGTCCACATCTGTAAAATGGGGATTTTTAACTCCCCTTTTAAAATAAGGAAAATAGCCTAGCTAGTTCTTGACACCTTGGTGTGAAGGTAGCCCTTCTTTCTCCATATTCTTGTCTCCCTCATCCTCATGACTCCTGCTGTTGAGGCTCGCCTCTCATCTGAGAGGCCCCTCCCTCCTCAAGTCAGGCACCTGTCCTTCTAACGGCCCTGCCCTTCCCTTCCCTTCCCTTCGTGCTTCATCCCCGCCCTCACTTCTCCTCCTGTCAGCCAGGAGGAGCTTCATTTGCTGAAGCCCATCTTACTGAAAGCTGCACCTTGCGTTTCTCTGAAAGCTGCTTCTGGGCTCTCCTGAGAGTGGCTGTCCGTGGGGGAGAAACACACTTTGTCTGCTGGGGCCTCCCTGTTAGAGCTGGTGACAGATCCCACACGTCCTCTCATCACTGGCTGCAGGGCACTTGTGGCTCTGAATGAGAGAGAACTCTGGTGCATCACTGACCATGGACCCTGTCCTTGGTGTCTTCTCACATGCTTCTCGTGACTCCCTCTTGCTCCTTGATCCTAGAGACCTCCCACAAGGGCAGTCTTGATTTTAAGATGTGTGTTTATGCCTTTCCTGCTCCAGCCCTTCCTGTGTTATGCTGCAACTCAGTCAGGTCTGAACATGTTACTCCTCTCCTCTCCTTTTTTTTTTTTGAGTTGGAGTCTCACTCTGTCGCCCAGACTGGAGTGCAGCGGCTGCTCCCGGCCCCCGCAGCCTCGACCTGCTGGGCTCCGGCGATCCTTCCGCCTCAGCCTTCCGAGTAGCCGGAATTACAGGCGCGCGCTACCACACCCGGCTGATTTTTTTTTTTTTTTTTGATTTATTGTAGAGATGAGGTCTCACTGCCCAGGCGGGTCTCGAACCAGGCAATCCACTCACCTCAGCCGCCCAAAGGTGTGGGATTACAGGCTGAGCCACCGAGCCCAGCTTACTCCTCTCCTTAAGAGCCTCCATGATGCTCCCCATTGTCCACAGAATAAAGCCCAGACTGCCTGGCATGATATCTACTTGCCTCCTATGGCCCTTCAGGTTTCATTTCATGACTATGCTTTCTCCTCTCTTCTTGTCTTCCTGCCAGTTCCTCTGCCTAACGGGCTCCACCTGAGCTCAGTTGTTACCACCTCTGTGAAGCCTGCTTGTCTCCCCAAGGTATGATGGCGGCTGATAAGTCAGAGAAAAATGTCTCCATTTTTGCCGTCCATTTCTCTCCTCGCCCAGCATTTGCTTTTAGAGTGGGGCTTAGGCATCAAGTCCACAGATGTTCAAGGACAGGAATGGAAAAGCTTGTTCTCGTACACAGAATGTTATGCAAGAGCTGGGCCTTGAGCCTGTTGTGTGGCCAAAACCCAGTTAAAATAGTCATATTACCTTTCATCACAGAAGCTAAAGATGCTTCTCTTGCTCTTTGCTGAGTGAGAGGGAGGTTTTGTTCCTTCCATTTTGTTCTTGATTAAAAACCAAAGGAAGTTATTCAGTGAGAGACAGTGAGTCAAGATGCAGGTTTCCAGCAGATTGTAGCTCCATTGACATGCATCTTCAGAGGGGAGAAAGGATTGTATGAGTTTAGAGTAAAACACAAACACTTTGGCGAGGATCCACCGTCTAATCATATGAAAATACTTAAGCAAGCTGTGTGTGTGTGCATGTGTGTATGTTTGTATGTGACCTTTTCCTGGGTCTTCCTCAAAGGCAGAGGATGGGTATCTTTTTCACACATAAAGGTCTTAAAAAGCATAACCAAACTGTAACATTTTAAATACTTTGTGGTTTGAACTGTATGATACAAAACAAGTCATTCTGCTAGGCTTCCGTTTCCCTTTCACTAAAATGAACGAGTATCAATTTGGGTCAGTGATTTTCAAAATCTTATTAGTGACCACATTTTCTCTTTTTTCTGACAATCTTATGTGGATCTTTAGTTCAGTGCAATATCCCCTCGTTCCTACCACCATCACACACACACAGAGGAGCACATACACACATGAACTCTGAAAGCAGTTGGAATCGGAGCTTCTGTGGTTTGAGTGGGAAACATGGGTCCTTGTCACTGTCCACTAAGCCTTCTCAGAGATCCAGCCCTAGCATGGGTGCTGGCTTCGCAAAGTCTCTGGTGTAAGACAGGTACTGCCCTTTGGCCTGCTCCAGATCTGCTGAATGACAGACAGTCTGTGGAGGTTGGCCTAGCAATCTGCATTTCATCAGACACTCCAGGCATTGACTAGGCACAGTAACATTTGAGAACCACTGATTCTTTGAATGCCAAGCAAATTTTTTTTTTTTTTTGAGTCAGAGTCTCACTCTGTCTCCCAGGCTGGGATGCAGTGGCATGCTCATGACCATCCCAGCATCGACCTGCTGGGCTCAGGTGATCCTTCTGCCTCAGCCTTCCAAGTCGCTGGAACTACAGGCTCACGCCACCACACCTGGCTAATTTTATGATATATTATAGAGACGAGATCTCACCAAGTTGCCCAGGCTGGTCTCATACCCCTGGGCTCAGGCAGTCCTCTCTCCATTGGCCTCACAAAGTGCTGGGTTTACAAATTTAAGCCACCATGCCCGGCCTAATGCCAAGCAATTTTTAATGAAGATTTTAAATGGCAGGACTGAAAAGTGAGAGAGAATAGGGGATAGGAGATATTAAGTAAGAACACTTGATTTAAGTTGAGGTGTATTTCTTGTAGTATCTGTGTAGTAATAAGCATAGTCTGGTGGTGGGAGAGTTCCTTTTGTGCTAACATATTGTAGTCGCTTACATGAGGTCCTCTAAAACTTATAACCATATGGGGAAAAAATGGGTCAAAATGGTAAGAATTCCAAATACGGAAGAAAATGAACATACAACATACTTTTGGCAATCAACCTTTGTAACTGTTGACAATCCAAAGGTTCAGTTACCCTTTAGATTAAATTCCACCCCTGAAAGCCAGCAGTGAAGATATTTTTTCTGGTGCAGCTCTCCTTCAGAGATCACAGCTTTCTGACTCTAGCAGTTTTCTTTATGACCAGTTCTTTGTTTTCTAATTCTTTCTCAGGTGGTCCTCCCTGGCATTTTTCTCTTCCTATGTTTTGTGATCACTGCTTGAAACCAGAATCAGACCACAGTATGTTTTCCCAAGTCAGCATGAAAGTTTTATTCATAATAGTAGTTATTGTTCATAAGAAGAGGAGTTAGTGTACTGAGGCTTTGGATGGCATTTTCCCCCTAGAGAGGTCTGAGATTGTGAATGCTTGAGTCCTAGGAGTTTGTCCTGCTGGATGGCGTGGGCTCTGGGAGGGCATGGCTGTATCCACCTGTGCAGGGCTGACAGTGCTTTTCTTTGTCTGGAATGATGTGCCTCGTGTTAATAAGGTCTGGAATGTTAGGGAGTCAAGACAGATTTTCTTTTGGAATTTCTCTTGGTCTTGGTTCTCTGTAAGAGATAATGCTGGTGCTTTTCTGCTTTCTGTTTAAAGTAGGATATTTCATGGGGCTTCCACACTTCAGGGGCTGATTTCTTCTTTTTCTTGTGGGCTTTTCTCTCATGGGCGCCCATCCTCTTAGGCATGCTCAGATGGGTGTTTTGGAAGGCTGGAGAGAGTTTGAATCATTGGTTGTGGGCAGGGTTCTCTGTTTCCTTGGAGTGGATGGTCCCCTTACTGCATTTGAGCCCTGCATAGTTTCTGGATGGAGTTTCAGTATTGGTTTATCTCTCAAGTCTGTAGCTGATGATGAATCCTGTGTATTTTCACCTGCCTATAGCTGTGTATGAATTCTGCATATGGCAAAAATATCAAGAAAACATGAAAAAATGAAAAGTGAACTCAGGTCAGTGCAGCTCACCTGTCTTGCTGCCATGTACAGTCTGAACATAGTCCAAACAAACCCAAGTGTCTTTTATTTTTTAAAAGGACAGTATGAACCCCTGGCTCAGAATGCAGGAGACATGAGACATTTTCTTGGCAGGAAATAGTGGTTAATACCGTCACTTCCATTACAAATGTAGGCACCTGATCCAGCCCCCAGTCGCCAAGGCCTCTGAGTGAGTGACTCCAGTTACTCAATCACTAGAGGCTGCGCTCACTAGGGCTGAGCAGACTTCAGGCCTTGTGGATGTCCACGTGTAAGATGGAAAGGGAAAGGGAGGTGACAGGAGGCTGTTTTCTTAAGGAGTGTGCTGCTCATTAACATGCGCTTTCCGACTTGGGCATTATGCTGTAGGCTCAGGGCTGGAGAAATTAAATTCTACATAACTATATTTCTGTGAGTCCCCTATATGACAGTTTTTCCCCCCCCTTACTGAGATGTCAGTTTTTCTGGCGCAAAGGCAGATTTGCAGCTCAGGAAGGAAGAAGCTGTGGTGACCCAAATTGTTGCTAATTCGTAGAGTATGTAGTTGTCTTTATCAGGTTACATCACTTAGCCTATCCTTTTGCCTTTTGCCCTTTCTCCCCTCTGTATTTTTGTTGCAATCTTGGATGTTTTAAAGATGCTAACTACATGATTCTTTCAACAGGCAAAGATGAGATATTTTTGTCAAGAAGTCTTAACCCATTAAATCATACTTGAAGCTTCACATTTTTTACTTAGATATAAAAAGACAAATGGCTTGCAAAAAAATTGTGAGTTTTCCTTTGAAATGAATGTTCTCCAGAAGTTTGAGGGCAGAATTTTGATTAGTTTCTACCGTATGTAGTACTTAACTCTGTAAACCCATATTATTTTCTTTGCCTTTTTGCTTTCTTGGGGATTGATCATAGCAGCATTTGGATGACATCAGAACCCATATTAGTAAAATACATGTCATCCCAAAGAACCCTTAAACAGTAGGTATGCATGATGATATGGTTTGTTTCTGGTATATATGTAACCTCCAATTTTATGGAATTGAAACTTTTATATGTTATTCTCTCATTTAGCTAAATTGAATTCTGAACTTAACTGGGTTAGAGGTCATCACCACAAATGTGCCATACTTAGAAGCAAAATGTGTACTATTTGGGACCTCGCAGATCTAGTTTAAGTCCCAGCTCAGCCACTTGTGTGCTATGTGCTCTGGCATGATAGTTAACCCCTGAAATCTTCATTTTCTTCATCGATATATAAAATGGGGGTTACTAATGGCATCTGTTTCAGAGGACTCTGTTTTTTTGTTTTTTTGAGTTAGAGTCTCACCCCCTCATCCAGGCTGGAGTGCAGTGGCATGTTCCTGGTCACCGCAGCCTTGACCTGCTGGGCTCAGGTGATCCTTCCGCCTCAGCCTTCCAAGTAGCTGGAACTACAGGCATGCACCACCATGCCCGGCTAATTTTTTGATTTATTGTAGAGATGAGGTCTCACCAAGTTGGTTAGGCTGGTCTCGAACTCGCGGGTGCAGGCAATCCACTCACTTCAGCCTTCCAAAGTGCTGGGATTATAGGCATGAGCCACTGTACCTGGCCCCAGGGGACTCTTATAAGCTTTCAGTATAATTTCAGACACTCTAAGAATGCTTAAGAATGTATTGGTGAGTATTGGTAAAGAAAGAGCTTGCCTTTCTGTCCCTCCCCCTCTTTTTTTTCCTCTGATGAGAACTGCCTTCTGTGGGTCGTTTTCAGCAGAACTGCAGCTTGTGAGCATACCCCACAGAGTGCCACGGCACTGGGCGTCTGTAGTCTGGGACAGTATTAAGTGACAATGAGTGTCAGGCACTTGAGATGAGAAAGGATTCAGAGGGGCATCCACCCTAAAAAGATCAACTCACAGAAAACCTGATGCATTCTGGGAGAGAATACGATTCAGTCCTCCTCACTTTTCCTGAGCTCCTCTCTGGACTGGATTTGTGTGTAAACTTGAGGAGTGGGGTGCGGCAGGCCTGCTTGATTCTGTCTGAATTTGCTCACACATTAGTCACTCGAAATTACTTTGCTAGATGTTAGAAGTAGTGGGGGGGAAAGGGGAGAGTTAGTTGGAGGTAACATGGGTGAGCCCCAACATCTCTCTGTTTATTTTGGTAGCACCCACATTCTTTGCTTTAGGGCAGTTAGTTCAGCCTGATGGATGAGGCATCGAGATCACCCAGATGGACAGGCTACCTAGGTAACCCACTACACTAAAGTCTTTCACCATTGTTCCACACATCTCAGAAGTTGTACACTATCACTTCGAATTCTGTGAGTCACAGACATCCATCCTGATATGTGGTGGAAGGATCTACACTGGGTGTAAGTGGATCATGGGTGTGCTGAGACATCTTGGGGGCTGGCCACCAGGTGTGTGGAGCCAGAAACCATTTCTATTAATATACTATCCTAAATAGTCTCAACATTTGTGATGGAATTTTGGCAGATTTCCTGCTGTTATGTCAACGTTGATTTTGTCACTGTATCTCCTGCTGGGATCTCTGCACACACTGCTGTGTGAAGTGATAGGGTATTGAATGTTTGTCTTTGTATGATCTGTGTTGCAATGTGACAGTCAGTTTGTAAATACACTCATTATAGTCATGCTTCCTGCCATGATCAGCCTTGGGTTTTAATTTAAATTTAATTTGTTCAACCAAACAGTGTAACGTATATATTACTCTCAGTTTTTTGTGCTGTAATGAGACCTTGAGATTCTGTTAAGAATTGAGTAGAGACCCTAATGTGACGTGGGAAAAATTCCTGGAAACAAGTGACCCTAGCTCAGTACCTACAGTTTTCAAAGTTATGTGTGTAACTAGCCCCTGTAACTGACTAACATTTCCTTGTTTTTCCCTGCTTCTGAGTTTACATTTTAGAAAGCTTTCCCTCTTACTTTCTTCCGTTTCTCTTCCCCCACTGAGATTGTAACCACTTCTTTTTGCCTGCATTGGCAGATAGGACTTTCTACATAGGTGCTGGGCTCAGAAAAAGGCAGAAAATGGTGGTGAGGATGATTTGCTGACAAAAGTGGATTGTGATGACTCAGGAAGACTGGAAAATCGGGTGAGAGGGTGGGGGTTGAGGCGGGCCGCGGAAGAATGCACACTGAAATCAGAGGATGTGAGCACAGGCAAGCAAGAGGAGCGCTGAAAGGGGCAGAGAAATCCGGTGAATGTAACACAAAGACAGTTTGGGGGCGGAGGAGGAGACAGAAAATAAGAGAGGGCTCATGGTTCCATTTGTACATGTTCTGTTCTGTCAACCTTTTTCCAGAGGGTGGGGGAGAGTCTTTTTCCTGGTAGTGGTCCATGAGCCCCTTGACCGGCACATCCGCCTGAAGTGAATCTCCTGCTCTTTTCCTGTTTGGCGTCTCCTCACGCTTTGTCTTCCTGCTATGCTGGATTAGAACAGCCACTGCCAACATACATCAAAAATCAAACTAAAAGTGAAGTCGTAAATAGAACTTTGAGAGGAGTGGCAGCATATGATATTGAGGAATTGGGTTTTTTGAACAGTGACTTGAATTTGTCAAAGTGATGTTTTGAAGTTTTGATGTGCTTAAAAATTGGAAATTGGGAAAGTTTCTCCTTTTTTGTTTTTTTTGTTTGTTTTTTTTTGAGTTGGAGTCTCACTCTGTCGTCCAGACTGGAGTGCAGTGGCCGCTCCCGGCCACCGCAGCCTCACCTGCTGGGCTCCAGCGATCCTTCCGCCTCAGCCTTCCGAGTAGCCGGAATTACAGGTGTGCGCTACCACGCCTGGCTGATTTTTTGATTTATTGTAGAGATGAGGTCTCGCTGCCCAGGTGGGTCTCGAACCCACGGGCTCAGGTAATCTACTCACCTCAGCCTCCCAAAGGCGCAGGATTACAGGCTGAGCCGCTGAGCCCAGCTTCCTTTTTTGTTTTTAAGTTAAAAAAGCATAGGCCGGGTACAGTGGCTCATACCTGTATCCCAGTACTTTGGGAGGTGGAGACGAGAGGATAACCTGAGCCCAGAGGCCTGAGACCAGCCTGGGTAACATAGCGAGACCTAGTCTCTACAATAAATCAATTGTTAAAAAAAATTAGCGGCGTGTGATGGTACATGCCTGTGATTCCAGCTACTTGGAAGGTTGAGATAGAAGGATCACCTGAGACCAACAGATCAAGGCTGCGGTGGCCATGAGCATGCCATTGCACTCCAGACTGGGTGATAGAGTGAGACTCCTGGCTCAAAAACAAAACAAACAAGCAAAATTAAGCACAAGTAAAAGGAGCCACACTTCCTCTCTCTCTCTCTCTCTCTCTCTCTCTCTCTCTCTCTCTCTCTCTCTCTCTCTCTCTCTCTCGGTTAGTGTGCCTTTGTCAAAAGAAGTCTGATTAATTGAAGATACCATGAATATTTCAAGTCTTCCTGCAAACTAATAAGCTCACTCGTATATTACCTTGCTACCCTATGAAAGCAACACGAGGAAATTAATATGAAGAACTAGGTTTTCCAACAATTTACAATTTTTATACATGCATTTGTTACGGCTACTCTTAATTCACATGGTGAACTTACATTGACTCCCCGCCCTATTACTTGAAAAGATACAAAATGTTATATGGAACAATAAGGTCCTTAAAGCCAGGAGGGATGGAGAAACTGCCATATTTTAGGTTCACTGAGTTCCTCAAAACTATTTAAGTGTCTTGCCAAGCACATTTAAAAAAAATTGGTATGTAGTCTTTCAGGAAGATTTATCTTCTGTTGGAATTGTTTCTCCAAGGAACGCCATAAGATATCAGGATCTCTTGGAAACCCTATTAAAAATCATGTGTTACTTAAGTCAAAAATTGATTACTTCACTATCCAGTTTAAAAAAAAACAACACAAAAACCACAGTGATAGCATTAACATTATTTACTACTCACACTATCATCCATGGGAAAATGACTTGAATTCAATTGCAGACAGCTTTCAATTTGAAAATTACATTTCATTTCATTGAAGAAGTCCATGTCTATGAAGAACTGTTCCCCATAGATTTCAGTCTCTAGGCATATTTGTCTCAACACCATTTAGAACATTATGCATGAGGACAAAATTGTCTCAATTAAGTTAGAAAGTTGCTACACATTAGTATTTCCCAGAAGAAAGGTTATCTTTTAAGTAGTAAATATGTATGCATCAGTGGTAATTCCTACCGATTTCCCTGATAGTGAAGTGCACACATGCCTATTTTTTGCATCATTTCTTATAGTAATGTCAGAAGGCTGGGTGTAGTGGCTCATGCCTATAATCCCAGCAGTTTGGGAGGCCATGGTGGGAGGATTGCTTGAAGCCAGGTTTGAAAACCAGCCCGGGTAACATGGCAAGACTCTGTCTCTACAAACAAAACAAAACAAATAGTTTCAAGGCCAGTTGCTTGTATGGTCATGCTACCCATAATTGGAGTGGAAAATATAGTAATCTTTTGTACATTATTAACCCGTTTGCTTACGATTTCAGAACTTGGTCTTCTGAACTGGAGAATCTACAGGATGATTTATACCCAGAAATTAGGATTCTTACTCATTATTTTCTTTTTCTTCTATTTTTGTTTTATTTCTTGCTTTGTGTGTGTGTGTGTGTGTGTGTGTGTGTGTGTGTGTGTGTGTGTGTGTCGCAGTCTCACTCTGTCACCCAGACTGGAGCGCAGTGGCACTCTGCTCACATCTACTGCAGCCTTGACCTGCTGGGCTCAGGCGATCCTTCTACCTCAGCCTTCCAGGTAGCTGGAAATGTAGGCGTGTGCCACCAGGTCCAGCTAATTTTTAATTTATTTTAGAGACAAGGTCTCACCATGTTGCCCAGGCTGGTCTCGAAACCATAGGCTCTGGTAATTCTCTCGCCTCTGCTTCCCAAAGTGCTAGGATTATAGACGTGAGCCATTATGCCTGGCTTCTTGTATTTTAAAATTCTATAAATTCTCTATCCCCTCCTCCATTCTATATACCTGGCTTCCAAGACTTGGCATGTTTATCATCACCAGTGCTATAGATGGACTTCTAGAATTCAGTACTTTTTTATTTATTCATTTGTTCATTTATTTACTACTGAGGTATTTTTATTTTGTGTTGCATTTCGGAGTGCATAAGGTAATAGGAAATGATGTAGAAGAATGTTTTTAGTACTAGATTATGTCATAGCTGTCACCTCATTTACTTCTGAAGAAAAAAGTTTCAAGAGTTGCTCTTATTTTGAGATTTGGTGACAGACTCTGAGTGCATCTGAGAAAAAGGAAGCAGTTAAGGTCAGTGAACGACCCTCCTTTCATAGGGATGCATGATCCAGTTGAGAGATTGTCTTTGTCCTCTAATTTTCATTTTTTTCCTGCTCCCTGTTTCTGTCCACTTTTATTCTTAGTCGTATCTTCTCAGTGGAAGGTAAGCAGCTGTCGATGAGAGGGTGAAAGAGCATGCATCTAGGCGCTGCTATGAGTAGCTCTGGTAAAGAGTTGGTCTATACAAAGAATGTGAAACTCGCAACGATGCTCAGAAATGGTCTCTAGGGCTCGTAATGTTGGGTGGGTCCAAAGGAAATGACTGTTTCTAGAGATCAAAGGTAACTGGCTATGATAAATTTTACATGGTTCCACTTAATATTTCACAGCTCAGTGTGATTGATAGTAGGCATCTATACAAAGTATATCTCTTCTCTGTTTTCAACTGTTGCTATGCAAGAGTTCATTTTTTCTACTTTCAGTGTCAAATAAAGAGTAAAGGGTTTAGTGAGAGAAGACAGTGAACACCGAGAAACTCAGGTATATTCACTGATAGATGGGATGTTTTTGCAAGCAGCATATCAGCAGTGATATTTTGGGGGAACTGTAGATCAATAACCTGCTTAAGGCAGGAGATATTGGACTTGATAAAGATAAGAGATTGGATTTTATAAAGATACCAAGAAATAAAATGGAATATCATCACAGTGCCCAAGATATTTCTTTAAAGTGATGGCTAGAGTTCTGTTGACTAATGCTGGTGAGTGAGATGTCAACATTGAGAAGAAACCATCCCCAGACAGTTCAGGTGACAGTTATGTTAGTTATACTTTATTTAGGTAGGTGTTTTGTTCCTGGAACATTACTTTTATTCAAGAAAATTTGAAGCATTTGAAAACAAGATGCTTTGTGGGAACTCTTGCATATAATGTTTTGGTTTTTTCAATTTCATACATCGTCAGGGAATATTTTCTGGCCTAAATTTACAGACACTGTATATAAAAGAACATTCTCCCATCAGGCTTACTAGAAAGCACATTGTTTGTCTTTCTGCTACCCTGTTGTGAACAGAGGTTTCCTCGGCTTTTCTGAATTATTTTAATGAGCCTGTGTGTTCGTTTTCTATGACTAGCAAATCACTACAAAGTTGGTGATTTTTTTCTTTTAAAGAGTTTAAGGCTGACCTTAAACTCTTAAACTTAAGGGATTCTCCTGCGTCAGCCTCTCGAGTAACTGGGGTTACAGGCATGTGCTGCCATGTCCAGCTCAAAGCTGGTGATTTAAAACAGAAAAACTTTATTCTCTCATGGTTTTGGAGAGAATGTAGAGAATATAGTTTTAGAGCTCAGAACTCTGAAACCAGTGTCACTGGGATAAAATCAAGGTGTTGGCAGGGCCAAGTTCCCTCCAAGTTCCTGACCTCTCCCAGCCTCAGGTGGACACCAGTATTCCTTTGCTTGTAGCCACATCACACCAATCCTCAAGACTAGCATCTTCAGATCTCTTTGCTCTTGCCCTGTTGTCTGTGTGTGTTAAATCTTCCTCTGCGTCTTCCTTATAAGAATGTGTATGGGTTTATTTAAGGCCCATCTGGATAACTCAGGAAATTTTGCTATCTCAAAACCTTCAACTTAGTCATATCTTAAAGACTTTGCCATGTAAGACAGCATCCACAAGTTCCAGGGATTGGGATGTGACTATTCTTTCGTTGGACCGATTTTAGCCCACCACAGACTGCTTCCAGCATCCCTGTTCTGGAAACCTGGTCAGAGCTAGCCCAGTACCCTGCATCCGTCTAAGGTCTTATTGATGTGTTCCCTCACCTTCCTCAGCCTTCACCATAGGCCTCTCATAAGTGGTGAATAGAGTTAATGACATTTCTCAAGAATGAACTGAACCTATCTGTTTGGGACATATATTTCTTCAAAAAAGAAGTAAAATAGTTTTGCCTAGCATAAGATAATATTCAAAATGCCTTAAAAATAATCCTTAATGAATCTCATATCCCTTCAGTGTTAAATATCCCTCAAGAAAAACTGGTACTTGTTGGGTATAGACTGGATAACTAAAGGTCTAGATTGATGACACATGTCTTTTCTAATAATTGGTTAATTCTGAAGAAGAGTTATGTGGACCCTGAGATGTTATGTGTTTATGGATGATAAATTCTAAAGCCCTGTTACTTGCCTTGCCTTATTTTTAATAATTTTTGCCTGTTGTAATAAACTTATATCTTATGGATTTTCTTTTTTACTCTTGGGTGAGTGTTTTGACTAAATTTCAAAGACATAGAAAATTTTGACTACATATAAAATAGTATTTGAACTCTGTTAAGATTCTTTCCTCCTCCAGAATTCTGTAATTCTGTCAAACTTGGTAGGAAGAAAAAAGTATATATATTATACACACACATATGCAGTTAAGCATATTTGTATAGTTTAGACATCAGCGCATCAATAATTGGATAAACAATGAATCAGAAGTCTCTATTTTCTGTAGGTTTCAAAAATTACTTGGATGGTAATTCTAGAATTATAAAAGATTGGTAGGAGGAAATGAAGTAGAAGTACATAGCCCAGATTATAGAAATGAAATGAGAGGAAAGAATATCTAGAATGGCTAGATATGAGAACTCAGCTGGATTACACAGTCTCATTTGAGATAGTGTGTGACAGGGGATAGCAGATAACAAGCATCAGGGCACTCTGTAAGGGAAGGAGAGAAATAGGGATCCCTGTAGCCAGGTTTAAGCCAATCTAACTTGGTTGTATAGTCAACTGGTTTGATATCACCAGGACCTTAATAAAGGGAGAGAAGTTGAGGCAGAATCACATCATGTTACCTCTCTTGAATAGTTTCTTCAGTCTTAACTTTCCATTAATTTAAAAAATTAGGTCTGTAATTTGATGGGTATTACATTGAATCTGTAGATTGCTTTGGGTCAGATGGACATCTTGACAGTATTGATTCTTCTAATCCATGAGTGTGGAATGTTCTTCCATTTGTTTGTGTCATACTTGATTTCTTTGGGCAGTGTTTTGTACTCATAGAGATCCTTCACTTCTTGCTGAGGTGGATCCCAAGGCATTACTTTTTTTGGGGTGGCTTTTCTGAATGGGATTGTGCTTTTAATTTGGTTTTCTATCTGCTTGTTGCTGGTGTCTAGAAATGCAGCTGTCTTTTGCACATTGATATTGTACCCCAAGACTTTCCCAAAGTCGATTATCAGGAAAAGGAGGCTTTCGACAGACTCCCTCGGGTTTTCAAGATATGGAATCATATCATTTGCAAAGAAGGGATAGCTTAACTTCTTCTTTTCCTATTTGGATACCCCTGATTTCCTTCTCTTGCCTGATTGCTCTGGCTAGGACTTCAGGTACCTAGAAATATACATATATAATTTAAACATGCATACAGAAATTCATATGGAAACAAAAAAGAGCATGAATAGCCAAAACAATCTTTAGCTAAAGGATCAAAGCAGGAGGCATCACACTTCCAGACTTTAAGCTCTACTACAAGTCTACAGTAACCAAAGCAGCCTGGTATTGTTACAAGAATAGGCACATAGACCAATAGAACAGGACAGAGATTCAAGAAGCAAAAACTTCCTCTCTCAACCAACTCATCTTTGACAAAGCCACCAGTAACAACCCCTGGGAAAAGGAGACTGTATTCAGCAAATGGTGCTGGGAAAACTGGCTGACCACATGCAGAAGAATGAAACTGACCCCTACCTATCACCATATACAAAAGTCAAATCTAAATGACCTAAATGTAAAACCTCAAACTATAAGAATTCTAGAAGAAAATGTAGAAAACACTCTTAATGTTGGAGTATTCTTGATCAAGTCCCCAAAATAAATGCCGTAAAAACTGCATCATACTGAAAAATTATTGTACAACAAAAGAAACCATCAAGAGAATAAAGAGGCAACCTGCAGAATGGGAAAATATGTTTGGAAAATGTGCACCTGACAAAGGCCTAACACCCAGGATCTACAAGGAACTCAAACAAACTGAAAGGAAAAAAACAACTCTATTAAACCCTGATCATCAGAGAAAAACTACAATGAGATACCACCTAGCCTAGTAAGGATGGCCCTCGTTTATAAATAAACAATGGTTGCTGGCACAGGTGTGTAGCAAAGGGAACTCTTCTACACTGTTGGGAGTGTGAGCTAGTTCAGCCTCTATGGAAAGCAGTGTGGTGATTCCTAAAATAACTAAAAATTGAATTGACCTTCCATAAGATCCAGCAATCTCTCTCCTGCAGATATACCTGGAAGAACATAAATTGTTCTACCAAAAAGACACCTGTACATGCATGTTTTTAGCTGCACTATTCATAATAGCAAAAACATGGAAACATCCCTGGTGCCCATCAAATGTGGACTAGATAAAGAAAATATACACAATGGAGTATTACGCAGCCATAAAGAAGAACAGAATCATAGACTTTGCAGCAAATTGGATGCAGTTAGAGACTATCATACTTAATGATGTATCATAGAAACAAAGAACTGAATATTTCCTGTTCTTACTCGCAAGTGAGACCTGAACATTAATCACCTTAGCACAAGGGAGGGAATCGCAGTTGCTGGGCACTGCCAGTGGAGGTGAGAAAAGGGGACATGGAGCAACACAAAGGGTACCTTGTGCTGTACCAGGGGAAGTGAGGGCCAAGTGGAGGTCCAAACTTCACCTGCATGCAACCTACTTATGAAGTTAGCCTTTACTGGTACCCCACATATCTATAATAAAATATAATTTTATAAAAATAAGTAAATATAAAAAATAGGCGTAATTTAAGCTACTTAGCTCTGCTCAGACTCATGGGCCTTTGGTTTTAGCTACTTATGTGTTTTTTTCCCTAAGAATATCAATCATTTTCGGCATATACTATGCCCTGCCAGTTTCTTTGGAATCAATTTAAGTGAGAAAAATAAAGCACTTTGGGAAAAACTTTTTAGATATGTCTGGTAAGTTGTTTTACTATTTGAGAACAGTTCTGGAGACTGAAATACATTTTCCATTTAGTAGAGTTTGGCTTTTTTTGTGAGCCACAACATTCATGGAAAAATGTTGAAATCTTCAGTGTAGAAAAGGCGACTGCCTGCTGTCTGGAAGGGTGAACAGTCTTCCCTGTAACACTGCCCCATGAGCAGCATCAGAAACAAGGGTAACTTTTTACTACAATGAAATGTGCATCTTGTGATTCACACCTTTCTTCCTGTTCTGGATTCTTGAGATTGTAGACAAACTATATGTACTCCAAGCCTGTGCTTTTTTGTAGGACATTTCTTTGAATACGTATTCTTGATCACTTGAGTTGAAACTTTCAGAAGGCTAATATCGTACATGAAAAGTTAAGACTAGAAGATCATAGTGATTTCTGTGAAATAAGTAACAAGTTTCTGGGTATCTAAAACGTATTTCATTAAATGTGACTCTTTTCCTACATATCCAGTCTATTGTAGTGCTTGTTTTGTAATCTTTATGTGTGTGTACATGTATACTTCATAAGTTTAAATGTGTAAAATAGAGTTTTATTTCCTCAGCTGGTCTCTCTGATATATCTTTTCTTGCCTTACAATTCATTCTTCACACAGCAGCCAGGGGATCTTGTTTAAAAAAAACCCAAAACCTGTTTTTTGGACTTACCATAAAGTGCAGACTTTGTACCCTGGTGTCAGGGTCTGCACCAGCTGACCTGACACTGCATCCTCAGCTCCTGCCAGTGTTGATCCAGTTCTGTGTCCTCGGCACATGTTTTTCCTTCCAGTTATCTAACACGCCAGGCATTTCCTACCCTAGGGCCTTCGCTCTTCTGTTCTCTGTCTTGGAGAGTTCTCTGACTTTGTATAGCAGATGACAGTTAAGCCATTCTTCCTGGTGTAGCCCAGATTCTCTTCAGTCTTCCCTGCAAGACTGCCCCATGAGCAGGCCTTCTCAGATTCTTCGTCACATTGCCCACCTTTTTTTTTTTTTTGAGTTGGAGTCTCACTCTGTCGCCCAGACTGGAGTGCAGTGGCCGCTCCCGGCCACCGCAACCTCGACCTGCTGGGCTCTGGCGATCCTTCTGCCTCAGCCTTCCAAGTAGCCGGAATTACAGGCGCGTGCTACCACACCCAGCTAATTTTTTGATTTATTGTAGAGATGAGGTCTCGCTGCCCAGGCAGGTCTCGATCCCGCGGGCTCAGGCAATCCACTCACCTCAGCCTCCCAAAGGCGCGGGATTACAGTCTGAGCCACCGAGCCCGGCTTCATTGCCCACCTTTAAATATTCTTCGCGGTGCTCGCCGTTCGCTGACCTCATTAAGTTTATTGTGTTTGTGTGTGTTATCTACATTCTCCTACAGCGGTTCACCTTTAAACGTATTGGACACAGAAGTGGAGTTGGCAGAGGTTAACGTGTAGACCTCACTCAAGTGGACTTACAGACATCTTTTATAAATAATATAAATTGCTAAATTTGCTTTTGATTGTAAAATTTTCATTTTATAAGACTTGGGTTACCATACAGGACTCCATTGCAGTTGGAAAGCACATAGCTTATTGTACTCCCCCATTTCTGTTTAGTGAGAATGAGCTTCTTTTTGGTGTTTGCGAGTTCCTTTTGGCAGTCAGTATTTTTTTGACTGTTCTTAGGTAGAATCTGGATTTTGTGTTTTCCATAGTCCGATGTTCATTGTTTCATGCAATTCGTAGATAGATACTCTGGGTTACATAGCCACAGACATTTGTTGGACTATTAAGATAATATTACTCTAGAAACAGATTCAGACTTTTGTTTAAACTGCTGATGTTTCTGTAGTTGGAAATGTTTCCAGATACTAGGTCTAGGCGACTCTGGTTCCCAAGCACTTCTGTAAAAGCATCTGTAAAAATGATGTAGGCACTTTCATCTTACTCAGCACCTTTAAAAAATTCAGAATGGCTTCATGTGCCCTTGCTCCTGAAAAATGAGATGGAGAATATTATTTTCTAACTGTTGGGAATGTTGTGGAACCTGACTTTTGGGCCACTTTGTGCTAGTACCAGGGACCGTTTGCCCACTTGTTGCCCTGTGGCTCTGGCAGCCGGGGCTGCCTCTGCTGGTTGCCCTACCCTCATGAGGGAATGCTCAGGTAAACCTCAACTCCCATGTCAGAAACAAGAACAGAGCTCCATTACCCTCCAAATGTTAAGTGCAGGACAGAGCAACAAGTTCTACTTGGAGGATTATTAATGGAGACACTAGCCACACATGAAGGTCGTACACTCACAGTCTGAAGCAAGGGTGAAGCCTACTGTCGTGGTTCAGAGAGCTCCTTAACTATAGGCATTCTAGAAGAGGAAGTACGTAGCCTAGGATTTAAGCTTGTTTGGGTAGAACACATCTGAGTAGGAAGAAAATCCCAGTCCATACTGATATTGCCACTTGGGTCTAGATCATCATTGGGCTTAAGCAGAGATTTGTAATTTGGGCTTTTTCTTAAAAGATTCCAGCAGTCTAAACTAAAAATATAGACTACATTATAAACCTATGTTTTCCTGGAAACCAGGTTGTCATCAAGCTTGAGAATTGGAAAGAAATCATTCCTTCTCATACTCTGTACAATAACTATATGGGGTGGGGAGTGGGGAGGTATTTTGAGTATAATAAAACACAGTACTATGAGTGCTACTTGCAATTTTAATACATTTTAGCTATTTCTTTAGTAGAAACATCTCTTCTGTTCCAAGTTAGGCTATGGTGACTGCCTATTAGGGAACCTAGCCAGAAACTGCCTTCAATACCTTAAGGAAAAAGTAGCTGAGCTTTGTGTCCTTGGGGAGCAGTCACAGCTCTGAGACCCTCTCTCTGGTCAATGACCAGAAAAATGTCAGAGCTGATGGGTTGCAGTGGGGAGAAGGACAGGCTACTGCGGAAGACACGACCTCACTCTGGACACAGCTGTATGGGACCTTTCATATGTTGCTGTTGACATGTTTTAGGGAACTTCTGGTTTCACATTTCAGGAGAGTACTCTTTATTTGAGCCTTGGGGCTTGCTGGAAAGCACAGAATCCTAAAAACCCACTGTGATGCTCTTGAAGCCTCCTTAATTTCTTTCTTCCCACTCT
This sequence comes from Carlito syrichta, assembly GCF_000164805.1. Classification (NCBI taxonomy): domain Eukaryota; kingdom Metazoa; phylum Chordata; class Mammalia; order Primates; family Tarsiidae; genus Carlito; species Carlito syrichta. The sequence continues at coordinate 458,233 of NW_007246004.1, forward strand.
TAGTCTCTTTTTCCATTTTCTTCATTGCTCTGAAAATTAACACCTGCTGGTGAAATCAACTCTAGGCTGCTTACACTGGAGGCTGATGTCTAAAAATCAATTCTGGCAACTAAAGTGAAATTTGGAAGATGTCTTGATTCTCATGGACTTGTGCAACTGAAGTTATTAAAGAGGATTAGGAACCATGGCTGGTGAGCAGATGGAATGCTCATAATTTCACAGTCTCAGGTAGCGATAAACCCAAATCTGCACAGAACTTCTCTGCTTTTTCTCTTGTTTATTTTACTTTACCATGCTGGACTTTAACCCTGGTCAAATGTGACCATTTAATTGTTTGAGATGATGAGCCTTAATAGATCCTTCCTTTAGATGGCATCACTTATAATTCCAGTCATACAGTTTCATACTCAGAATTCCATTTTAGTGACTATTTAATAATGGACTTGCTAAAAGCACAGTAAGTAGAAAAGTGTTTTATGTTTCATTCAAAATGTAGAAATATATTTTAAATTTGAGCAGTGAGGACTGGTTCAGAGTAATTCCAATCAGACAGTTCATCTACTTGCTGCTTAAAGAAATGCTTGAATCTATCTGTTTCTTTTGCTTTTTCTGTGTCTGTTTCTATCAGAAATCCCTGCATCATGCAAACAAGTCACCTAGACTAGCCCTCTTCCGTGGCTCTGCTGCCGAATCACAGACTCACCTCCCCCCTCCCTCCCATGACTGCCTTTCAGTTTGATCTGATTTATAATAAATAACATGGGGGCCTTTTACTGCTTGCCTCCTTATAAACATAAGCCTAGGCCATACTTTTTGGTAGATTGGTGTTTTTTCCACAAAAGAAAGTGTATGCGAGACTTCTGCTCTGTCACAGCTAAGGAGATCAAATTAGCAATGTCATTCTATTAATATGAAGACTTTAACTGATACTTAGTGGTTGTTACTGAGTTCAAGAACAGAATCAGTATTCACTCTGCAGTTTAGCACTTCCTTTTCCTTACTGAAAGACTTCAGAGAAACGGTTACTCTATTCTCATGCTAATACTTAGTTTCTGGAAATACAGAAAAACAGCTGGAGCCATAAATAAATTGAGTAGTCTGGATACACTCTGTGCTAGCTGGATGGGAAGAAAACAACACACAGATAGTTCAGGTAGTACAACACAACAAACAGCTGTAGTTTATGGTCTCAGATAGTCTGTGTTCTTTTGAAACCAATGTGTGCTCCTTTTCTAAAGCCACATTCAGCTGCAAAAATACTATAAATGTGTTTTGGAAGCAATTACTGCATGATACTCAGTGTTCTAGCCTCAAAAGATCCTGAGTGCTACATTTCTATGCAAGGGGTGGGGGGGAAGAGACGGCATTACCAATGCACGGGCAAGAAATTGTCTGTAGAATTATTGAAAGAAATTGTCTTTTGACTTGCTTTTGAAATGAATTTTAGTAGCTTCTCTTTGGACTTCTAAACTGACCTGTAATTGGATGTGGCCTTTTTTAGAATCAGTAGAATAAACATGTTTTAACTTTCAGCGTAATTATTTTGTCCTGAACTAAGTATCCCAGCAGTCCCTTCAAGCTAATAGATTGTTGAGATTGTTTATCTTAGGAGCAATTGTTCTTCCCACCCATAACCTTGTCCACCTTGGACACAGGAGATGGCAAGAGGACAGCAGGCTGTGGAGGAGATAGACTTGGACTGAAAATCAGAAGACCCAGGATTGATACTGCATTCTTTTAGATTTGCCTGCGTGATTTTGACAAGTTCATAAAATCTGACTTATGAGACTGTATCTAAGTAGATGGGTATAATAATACCTAATGCATATTTGTATACATCTATTAGTTGGCTAGGTCTGCCATGACAAAGTACCACAGACTGGGTGACTTCAACAATAGAAATTTATTTTCTCGCAGTTCTGAATGCTAGAAATCGAAGACCAGAGTGTCAGCAGGACTGGTTCCTTCTGAAGTCTGTGAGGAAAGATCCATTCCAGGCCTCTCTCCTTGATTTGTAGACATCCGCCTTCTCCCTGTGTCTTCCATCATCTTTCCTCAGTACTTGTCTGTGTCCAAATTTCTTCCTCTTATAAGGACACCAGTCATACCAGATTAGGGCCCCCTCACCGACCACATTTTAACTTAATCATCTCTTTAAAGGTGGCATCTCCAAGTGTAGTCAAATTCTGAGGTGCTAGGGGGCAAGATGTCAACATGTCAATTTTGGGAAGGAACATAATTCATCCTATAACAAAATATTACAGAGGGCTATGTAAATGTGAATGGTATCCTTTGGCATATAATTACTTAAATTGCTCTCGGTATTCAAATTATTGGATTAAAATTTATTCTAATTGGCTACATATTTTTAATTACGCTTTTTTCTTTAAAATCTAAAACTTAAGATTCACTTGTGTTTTCATTCCTTATAGTGAACTTACACGTTAAAATATGTCTCTTTTGCCCCATCAGAATAAGGTGGAACTGTTGTGTATTCACTATTTGGGTTCCTATCTCCTGTCTGAATTACAGGTGGTTGTTTGGGAGTTTGGGGAAAGTTTCAGCAGGAATGAATGAGTTGAATTGCCAGAAGGATGAAAGAAATTTAAATTAATCTTTTGCCTGAGGATAAATAGATGCTCACATACCTCAGAAATTAAAGCTTGAGCAAATGGCCATGTTGTACTAAAGTGTCTAACTGTGGGACAGCTTACTAAAGGTGATAAGCTGTAAAGAAAAGTCTTGCTCCATGTCCCAAAGTGAAGCCAAGTAGGGCATTGTGGGGCTGCAGTAGTGAACAATGCATTGAAGGAGATCTGCACATGGAAAATGCTAAGCTTTTCATTCACCAGGATTAAAACTGGAGGCCTGTTAATTATGAGAAGAAAGGCACCGCACTGGGGCTGTCAAATACTCTAAGGCAGAAGGGAGCAATGATGGCCAGGACAGTTGGAAACGTGCATTAGGATTGTAAGAAGGAGACTTACTTTTGTAGGTCAAGTTTTCCTATTTGAGCAATTAATTGCTAAATAGTCATAATAGTGTCACCTCATGGTTCTTTGGAGATGCACAGTTTGTGCACCCACAGATATCATTAGGGAACAGGAAAGCTGGAAACAGCTGTTTTGTGAAACAAAACCAAGGTGAAAACTATGTCATGCATTCTGTTGTTTTGTGCAGCTTTATGCCTCTAACAACAACTTTGTGCATTCTGATTTAGTTTTCTAAAAGAAGGTTAATATGAAGCAGATTAAAATGTCACCTCTAAAGGTAAAATTCTCCATTATTCTCCAGAAAACTCTCTAGAGTGAGATGCAAGAATTCTTCATCTTATTAGTAATGTTCTCAGTTACATTTTTATTATCACAGCAAGCATGATGACTGCTAAGTTTTTTGGCCAGGCAGACTGTCAGCTTTGGCTGAATAAATATTTCTAACCTACACCATACTTAGGATTCTTACCAAATTTATTTAGAATGTGTATAATGGTTTTGTATTTTAAAATATAGCTCTACAGATTTTGGATACAATTTTATCATATTGTGTTATTGGATGCAATGTTTTGATTTACCAAGGTAGCTCCCCTTGTAGTGCGCTCCACCGTGACATCTATTATATGCTTGTTTCTAAATATGAGAATATAAGAGTGCAGTGTGTACATTTGAGTCATGTTTCTCTGACCAATTATTTAGTCCCACATTCAGTAAGTGTTCCCATGCCAGGCACCAAGCTGGGCACTGGCAAACCCATGACACACAACACAGACGAGAGCACTGCACTCATGAAGCCCACCTTTACTGGAGGCTGGGGAGTATACTGTGAACAGGAAATTGGCAGGCACTTGTAACATAATGCTGAAATATGGAGAAGAGGAGCGGAAGTTAGAGGCGACCCTACAGAGAATGGGTTGCAGGCCTGGGTGTGGGACACAGCTCTTCGTGGAAGAGTCGTTTTCTTGGCATGAGGATGAGAAGAGTCAGCCTGCCCAGGAAGGAGAGAGAGAGACCTTTGTATGTTCTGTGCTGTCCTGCCACCCTTAGTTCACTTAAAGTTTTGTCTAGCACAAATTAGCCTTGACATTTTGATGTTTTTTATAATAGAGGTTTATTATTATAATCTCTGGGAAATTGTTTTCAAGTTAATTACATAAATAAGAAGCCATTCTTTCCTTTTCCACCCCCCACTTTTTATCTTCTCTCCTAGTATTTGTTCTTTCGTGATCTCTTATCTACTATGTTTTCCTCATGTGAATTTTTATTTCTAACCCAGTTTGGTCCATGCTATTTCACTGTCCTCCAGGGTTTGTGCACCTTACTTGTGAGGACCTGGAGACCAGATGGGTGTGGTTTCTCACCTGTAGACTAAAATATGGCTAGTGAGTGGTGCCATTCACAGCTGATTTGGGGTGTAAATGTAGTATTTCCTTTCTGAGACATTTTAACTGAATTTTTAAATAGAACACTGGTTTCATTCTGAGAGGGGGGAAAACAATACATGCAAAAGACATATAAAGCCTATGAATATCATGTTTTAAATAACAAAAGAGGCCCAGTTGGGCAATAGAGATCCAACTTTGTGGCTCAAGAAGATCCTTTATTTTATACAAAAACTGGGTAAGTTCCAAATTATATCAAGAGGGACCCAAAAAACCTAGAATTTATTTATAAAAAATGATATTTTCTTACATGTTTGTACTTCAGTCACCTTCAAAGTACTCTCCGTTTGTCACAATACACCTATCAAGATGCTTTTTCCACTACTCAGAAGTTTTTGAACTCATCACTTTTGATGCCTCTGCTGTTTTTTGTTTCACTTCTTCCACACTGGCAAGATGTTTCCCATTGAGGACTTTTTCCATCTAGGGAAACAAAAGTCACTTGGGGCAAGATGGGGTGAATAGGGAGTTTGGGGAATGGGAGTCATGCTGTTTTGGAGTCAAAAACTGCTGAACATTCAGTGCGGTATGCGCAGGTGTGCTTGTAACTCACCCATCATGCAATGGGGCAAACACACTAAAAGGATCTCAAAAAAAATTTTTTTCACTGAAACTGAATGCAGCCTCTTGTAACAACGCTAGCTGGTTGGTACACTGATGCCTATGGGTTCCTAGAATACATACCTAGCAGGGGAAGCCTGTACTAATGAGGGGCCCACCCTCCAAAAGATAATTTTATTTTTGGGGAGATCCCCCTCGTAATGTTATTAAGGACAGAATGAGATAGCAAGATCAGTACATAAAACTTTGGCATAGAGTGCATGTAACTGTCCTGGGCTTGAAAACAAGTCAGAACTTCTTTTATATTAACTTTGGATTTGTGAATGTCTACTCTATCATACATGTTTTGGAAAATAGAATGGACAAGCTTTAAAAGTAGAGGACTTTTGTTCCTCAGAGTGGTCCCAGTTCTGGAGAACAACCTCTTGCAGTTGGCATCCTCCACATAGACATTTCCTGCATGCTGGCTCAGTCTGAACCTTTCATTTTAGTTAATTTCTCAGTTTAGTGCATTTAGAAGAGAGTCCATTTTTCTTTTCTGGACTGAGGCAGATGGTACTGTCAGTTTTGATTATCTTTTTTTAAAGGGGGAAATATTGATTAGGAAGAACGAGAAATGAACTGCAACCAGAATAAATGAAGAGCAGAAATTGTGCAATCCAAGAAGAGCCAAAGCCATTCTATATTTTTCTACTTGAAATTTACTAAAGTTCATATTTGAGTTTCTTGAGTTCAAGTTTAATGTATTTTAAAATGTAATTTTAAATGACTTTTGGGTTATTGGTTTCTTTTGTTTCTACTTTATAAAAAACATAGAAGCCAGAAATGTCTAGATGGTTTTCTTTTCCTAGTTACAGGAAAATCCAGGGGTAAGAGTGGCTTTTGACAAATCCAGAATGTTTGATAAATTCTGCTTCATGCCACTAAAAATCTACCTGCAGTCTGGTGGTACTTTCCATTTTGCTACTGTTTGGTCATGGAATCTTGACCCAGAATACTCAACAGGTGTTCTAGAACAGAAATCACAAGAAAGTGGACAAAGGGACCCAGAAAACAGCTTGAAAGACCATCACTGGCTACATTTGGACAAATTTAGCACTCAAAAGAATAATGATGGCAGTGGAATGTTTATAGATTTTAACACATTGTATTTAAAAGAATCTGATTTGGGAGGCTGAGGTGAGAGGTTGCCTGAGCCCATGGGTTCAAGATCAGCCTGGGCAACCTAGTGAGACCTCTTCTGTACAATAACCCCCCCCCCCAAAAAAAGTTAGCTGGGCATGGTGGCGCGTGCCTGTAGTTCCAGCTACTTGGAAGGCTGAGGTGGCAGGATCTCCTGAGCCCAACAGGTCAAGGCTGCAGTAGCCATGAGCTTGCCACTTCACTCCAACCTGAGTGATAGAGTGAGACTTCAACTCAAAAAAAAAAAAAATAAATAAATAATCTGAGTTCACAGACAACTTTAAACAGTAGGAGAGAGAACTAATAAATATAGAATGATAGAATTTGAAAATCACCATCTTGCAACTACTAGTATAGTCATATGTTCCAAGAAAGATAATTAGTGTTCACTGTAGCCATCAGGTGAAAGGTAAGAAAGGTGTTATTCAGCACTTAAGCAAGTGATGAGATTGAGCATCACTAAATACTGCACTGTGCATGTCATAGAATGGGAAGTACATCAATAAAGAATTTCTGCCAAATTTTTTTTAGCCCATGTTTAACCATGAGAAATAGTCACACAATCTAGATAGTTACATCTTCTGTAAGAAAACTGTCCTGGGCTCTTCAAAAATGTCAACTTTATGAAGATAAAAAATATAAGGATTTCTGTTCTAGATTAAATGAGACTAATAAAACCTGACAACTGCTAGGAAGAAAAACATTAAAGACTTTATTGGAACAATTGGGGAAATGTAAATATGGATTGTAGGCTAGATTGTACTATTCCATTAATATCACATCTTGTAGTTGTAATAATGTATTTGAAGTCATGTAGGAGAAGTTCCCTGTTCTCAGGAAAGACATGCTAAAGTTTTTGGGGTGAAGTGTCATGAGATCAACTTTCTTTTAAAGGGTTGTGAAAAAATGTATATGTGTATAAGAGTAGATAGAGCATAAGCTTCCAAATACGGTAAAACGTTAACGGTCCAGGTGAAAGGCGCATGGGTGTTTTTCTCAGCTCAGCCTGCTCTAACAATACCGTACCTGGTGACGTGGACAACAAGCACTTACTTCTTACAGTGCCAGAGGCTGGGAAGTGTAAGATCCGGGTGCGGGTGTATTCGGTGTCTGGTGAGGGTTGTCTTCCGGCCCCATAGATGGCAGTCTGTGCTGTGTTCTCGTGTGGCTGAGAGAAGAAAGCCGGTTCTCTCAGGCCTCTCGTAAGGACACGAATCCCAGCAGTGAGTGCTTCAGTCACATGGCATCATCTAGTTCTAAGTGCCTCCCAAAGAAGCCTCCCAACGCCATCACCTTAGTGGATAGGCTTTCCGCATACACACATTTTGGAAGGACACAAACACTGAGTCCATAACAGTGTTCACAGTACTACTACAATTTTTCTATAGATTAAAAATGTCTTAAAATATGCATTTTTACCAATCTGATAATTCCACATAAAATTTGCATTTCCAGATTCCCTGGAAAAATGGAAATGCTTACATTAAACCCATGATACCCCATGAATAAGTGATTGCGTAGAAGCTGCCCCCTTTAGATGAGGTGAGGGTCTTTTCAGTTTTCCTCAGTCCTTACACTTCCCTTTCACTTTCCACCTTCTCTGCTCATTGATATTTCCTGCCTGGTGACTGTAGGCATTTAAGTATGTACCCGTGCATGTAACCCTGGCTCATTTCCTGGTTGGGGTTAGTTTCCTTGTGGATGGTAATGATATTTTTGTATTCTGGAACTCTGGTGTGTTACTGGAGCCCTCACATAAGAAGTGAGCTCTGAATTTGGTTCCCAGATCAGCAGATGATCAGCTGATGATGATGATGGTTTCTTTGGCCATGAGCTGAGTGTCTAGCCTATTCACAAATAATTTAGTTATATAAGACATAAGTAAGAAAGTGTGGATGGAACAACTGTCCAAAATTTGTGGGTGGTGTAAATGTTAAAATTCTCTTTCAGATGTAGCATATTAGAAATTGTAGCCAGGCTCGGTGGCTCAACCTGTAATCCTGCGCCTTTGGGAGGCTGAGGTGAGTGGATTGCCTGAGCCCGCGGGTTCGAGACCCGCCTGGGCAATTTGGTGAGACCTCATCTCTGCAATAAATCAAAATGAGCCGGGCGTGGTAGCGCACACTTGTAGTTCCAGCTACTTGGAAGGCTGAGGCGGAAGGATCGCCAGAGCCCAGCAGGTCGAGGCTGCAGTGGCCGGGAGTGGCCACTGCACTCCAATCTGGGTGACAGAGTGAGACTCTAACTCAAAAAAAAAAATAAAAGAAATTGTACTCAGGACTCTGCCTGTCAATTGACATCATCTTGCAGCAAAAAGTATCCAATAAACTACTTGAAAAACTTAAAGTGTAACATGCCAGGTCTTAATAAAAAAACATTTTGTGGAAATGTTTGTAGATGCCTCTGCAGAAGGTAATATATAAACTTTAAGTGCCTTTGTACACTGTTTATCCTGTGTTTAAACGACTGCCTTTCTGTTACACACCCAGGAAGGATACCAGCTCTTGCTGGATAATCATGGAGTTGAGCCTTCTTCCAGAATGAAAGAGTTATAAATGGCACAGGGTCGGGCTCAGCCATCAGTGAACAGGTTAAACACGCAGCGGGAAGAGGAAGGGGCTGGTGCTAGTTAAGCTTGCTGAGTAAGCATATCTACCTAATATTGTATCTTTTTCGTGGGGCTTGCATCCTTATGTAATTCCATGTTCTTAAAAATACTAGCTGCTTTTGTTCAACTCTATGCATATATATATGATTTTTTGCATTGCGAAGTGAGCACAAGGATTTTTCTGAGGGAATCTGACAGAAACGAGCATAGAATTGCCTAGTGTTTCAGGTAGAACTCAATTTAGTTGACATCAAATAAGGTAACCGAGAGGTAAAGCTTGAGTTGGCAGAGATGTCCGAAGGGCGCCTGGGCCTTTCGAGTCCCTTCTCCTCTTTTATTGAAGACCTAGACCTGGTACTTCTGTGTTGCCCTCTTACAACCTAAGACGTTGCACAGCATTTGCTAGAAGGGGCCTCTTTGCCTTTGGGCGGATCCATGGGAATGTTCCCTGTAGGACTTTGCTCAAATTTGGGTTAGGGGAAAAACCAAAAAGTATTCTCTTTACTGAATTCCAGAAATAGCAACAAAAGCTCAGAGGAAATTAGTCCTCACTGTCCCATTTACATTCTCTGACCATCCATCCTATGCAGTCAGCACTGCAGCTGCAAAATGAATCTTTCTCTCTCAATTCCATAAAGGTTCCAGAACCTGTCTGGAACCCTGGTTACTCTTGAAAATATTTTCCTGGTGTGGAAAGCAACATCACACAACATAATGTTCACCTGCCTGCTGCTTTGTTTTTCAGTGTTGAGAGTCTGGTATTACCTTAACTACCTTTCACAATTTCAGATAGAGTATAACCAGCTAAACGGCCAGCAAGATGTTCATCTTTGTACTTTTCACATCAGGGTGATTGCTATTTCAAGGTATTTCTGGAATATTTATTTGGTTGTTGGAATTAACTGCATTGTCCTTATATCATGCACATGCATTCTTTGTCTTGTGATTCCAGATATCTTTAATACTTGTATTTAAAGTCATTAACAGTGGTCAAAATCATTAAACGGAGGACCTTAGGAATCACACACTTATTGATTCCTCTTTTTTGCATAAGTAATATTTAAATAATGAAGATAACTAATTTTTTTTCCTGAATGGAAAAGCGATTTGGCAAACATTCTTAATATTATTTCCCTTCATCCATTCATTCTCATCAGTATCAGTAGGCATTGTCTAGGTGTCCAGCTTGCTTTTTATTCAGTCATATCTTTCCTTCTCATACAAAAGCATTGATTTTTGTTTATTCAGTTCTCATATTGTTTACTGGGTGCTTTAAGCTTCGTATCCCAGAAATGGACATGATCAGAACTGCATATTCTTCACACACCTGGTTTATTATACATGGTTTGTTAAAGAGAGGCGCTATGTCAGCTCCTAGGCAAGTCTGAGAAAGCATACCATGTTAAGACGGGGAATCTGCACGTGAGCCTTGTGGGTGAGAACTAGACAGAAGATTTGGAGAGAGAATGCTGATGTCACTCCATTGGAATGGTGGGACTGTTACAGCCCTAAATACCTTCTATAGCTAGCAGCTAGTGTGGAGCTGTATTTCTTTTCTAAAAAGGAAAACATGTTAAACAATCCCAAGAAGTAAATTCTGTTTACAAAAGGGGAGATTTTAATTAGTTTAGGTCTTACAGTTATTCAAACAGTCAGAATTTATGTTTCTTTGTGGAGCAAACATGAAAACCAGTATTTGTGGAAAATTTAAATATCACATGACATATCCCTCTCTATGTGTGGGGTTTTTTTGGTTTGTTTTTTATGTTGTTGTGTAAAACTGTGTTTGCTTTGTTTGTGTTATGCTTTTTTTTTTTACCTTCTCTTCACTAAAAAAAAAAAAAAAAAAATGTTTTATTTCCTTGGTAAAAGCTTTACTTGTAGGGAAAAAACTTGAGTCTCTGAGCCGACTCTGCCCCTTTTTAGCAGTTCCATTTAGGCTGTTAACTGATGAGACATTTTCCAGCTAGAGGCTCCCAGCTTAACTCCTTTTCAAAAGGCTTTCTCCCTAAATGTCCCTGTTTTTACAATGTCCTTTCTCTGTATAAAGCCCTGTTCACAGTGCACTGTTAGCCATTTTATTTTTTATTTTTTGACTTTTTTTTTAAAGCTTGTGTCCATGGCAAGAACAAGCCTTTTAAACACTAAGCAGGCATTGGTGTAAAAGATGGGTTATCATGTTCACCCACCCCAGCTGTAGTTACCAGCAGACCTGAAGCAGGTGGGTAACGGTTTTGATCTGTTTTGCTTACCTCATGGCAGCTTCAGTGTGAGGAAAAAAATACAAAGTCTGCTTACATGATTTGCCCGTAAATATGTTTATTTGCTGTAAACCAAAAGGAAGAAGGCAGCCCCTGGGTATGAAGAAACAGAAACTTGTCTATGGCCTTGCACAGAACTTGCCTGCGGGCCTCTTCTAGACAGTGTCTTATGCGCTTGGCACGTGCCAAATACCAAGTCTGTAGGAGGGGAGGAAACCCAAACAAGACATAGTTTTCAATTCCATAGAAAAGAAGATACCCTGGAGGCAAATCACCAAAATTCTTTTTTTTTGGTTTGTTTTTGTGAAAGGATTCGCTATTTTTCCTTTTTCTCCTACACAGTATGGGAGAGGGGTGGGGTGTGTGTGTGTGTGTGTGTGTGTGTGTGTGTGTGTGTGTGTGTGTGTATGTGTATGTTTCGTGGGTGGGGGAGAGAGAGAAAGAGCACAAGCGTGCGCACTCCAGCAAGCAGGGGCGTGATCAGACACTGAAGTCCACTGTGTTTTATAGAGAAGGCGATACTGCAGTCCACTCTGAGGCACACTTACATGCCTGGGGAGAGGTAGGCCCCAAGCTTAGTTAACTCAGTTATTTAGAGGGTAGGTAGACTTGTGAATTCTGACTTTTTCATATGAGACTGTTAGCTTTCATACAGGAGTTTATTTTATATCTGGTGTCATTTTAGTTCATTTAAACAGACTTTATTTTCACTCTGTTTGGTGTAAATTGTGTGCCTGGGTTTATTTACTTTTTTTCCTACTCTGTGGCAGCACACATGGAAAAGCGTTAAGCAAATGCTTCAGAGAGGACAGAAGTTCTGTCCGAGATGGCCACCCCATTTCTCCAGTGTGACAGGATAGTGACACAGCAGGGGTTGTGATGGCTTTGTCGCTGCCTTCCCTCCCCACGGCCTGCCTGCCCCTTCTATATTTATCTTCCCAGAGTCTTGTGCTCATTTGGCTTCACTCTTGGCTCACTTTTTCCTAATCTTCTTTTTCTTCACATACCTTCTCCCCAGATCAGTGGTTTTGACAACTTTTTTCTAGGTTAAAACAGCATGACAAACCCTCTCGTGGGACTTGGAATGACTCCTGGGCAGCCTTCTCTCTCCTGTCCTCCTCAAAGCCAACACCCCACCAGTGCTGACCCTTTTCTCTCCACATTGTCTCCCTCATGACCCCCAGATCTTCATCATTTCATCATATTACAGTCAAAGACTCTACTTGCTTCGGAACCATGTACTTGATTGGTGGCCCTGGGCAAATCCCATGTGTCCTCAGAGCCTCAGTTTCCTCATTCGGTCTTCATCCCCATCCCTCAGTCAACAAAGACACCTACAGGAATCAGGCCCAGCGCTGGAGATAGAACCCACTAAGTAGACATCATTCCCCCCCACTGCTGTAAAATGGGGCAAAGGGTGTGCATCTTGCAAAGGATGGTGCAGAAGTTAGGAAGGGATGATGCATAGCCCGGTGCATACCTAGGTGCTCAGAAGTGTCCGTTTCTATGGCAGCAATCAAAGGCAGGCAGACAAGGAAGGCCCTGGCCTCTCTCTGGAAGTCGTTTTTATCTCAGGAGATACCTTTCACTTATGTTTCTGGCTCTTAACTGACACATGGTCTTTTTTATTTTAGACAGATCTGCCTTTTTTTCCTCCTAATCTAGCCTCCTTCCCCATTTTTACTTCTGTCAAAAGCATAACTGTTTCCTCTGTCATCTGTATTTGAAAGCAGAATGAGAGGGGACGCTACAGTTTTTTGTGAGACAAAGCATCTTCTTTTAACTCTGTATTCTTTTTTTAAACTTTTTATTATGTGGAGTACAATTTAGGGTCAGGTATACAGATGTTCATAATGCGGGTACCCTTGTTGATGAGGTGTGCCCCCCTCCCCTGGCAGTTTCCAGCTACTGACAGTCCCTTTCTTACAGTATTATGATAATTGTTCAAGGTCCACCTATGAGTGAGAACACGTGGTACTCAGTTCTTTGTTCCTGTGATAGATCACTCAGTATTGTAGACTCTGAGTCCATCCAAGTTGCTGTGAAGTTCATAAGTTTTTCCTTCTTTATGGCTGCATAATGTTTCATTGTGTATGTGTACCACATTTTAAAAATCTAGTCCCCTTTTGATGGGCAGCACGGTTGGTCCCATGTTTTTGTTATTGTAAATAGTGCTATAATAAATATGCATGTGCAGGTATCTTTTTCATAGAGTGATTTGAGTTCCTCCGGGTATATTCTCAGTAGGGGGATTGTGGAGTCATATAAAAGGTTGATTTTTAGGTCTTCTAGGAATCGCCAAACTGTTTTCCACAGAGGTTGTACTAGTTTACACTACCACCAACAGTGTAGAAGTGTTCCCTTTTCCCCACATCCTCTCCAGCTTCTGTTATTTTTTGATTATTGATGATGGCTATCCTGACTGGAGTTAGGTGGTATCTCAGTGTGGTTTTAATTTGCATTTCTTTGACTAGTGAGGCTGAGTATTTTTTCATGTATCTGTCGGCTGCTCGTATGTCTTCTTTTGAGAAGTGTTTATTCTTATATTTTGCCCACTTTTTAATAGGGCGTTTGTTTTTTCCTTTGAGTTTCTTTTAGATCCTGGATATTAGCCATTGTCAGATATACAGTTGGCAAATATTTTTCCTATCCTGGGGCTATCTCATTGCTCTCTTGATGGTTTCTTTTGCTTTGCAGAAGCTTTTCAGTTTGATGAGGTCCCACGTGTCTATCTTATCTCTAATGGTATGGGCACTTGGGGTTTTGATCAGGAATTGATTGCTAACTCCAATTTCCATAAGGGTGCCTTCTGCATTTTCTAAGGTTTTTATAGTTTTAGGTTTTACATTTAGGTCTTTGATCCATTTAGAGTTGATTTTTGTGTATGGTCATAGATAGGGATCCTGTTTCAATCTTCTGCATGTGATTAGCCAGTTTTCCCAGCACCATCGACTAAATAGGTTCTCCTCTCCCCAGTGACCGTTAGTGGAGGCTTTGTTGAAGATAAGTTGGTTAAGAAATTGAACTCTCCGTTATTTTCATACTATAGTCTCTAGTGCATAGTCATAAGGAATCTTTCTTTTCTTTTCCTTGTTTTTTTTTGTTGTTGTTTTCTTTTTGAGTTGGAGTCTCACTCCGTCGCCAAGACTGGAGTGCAGTGGCATGCTCATGGCCACCCCAGCATCAACCTGCTGTGCACCAGCGATCCTTCCGCCTCAGCCTTCCAAGTAGCTGGAACTATAGGCGAGCACTACCACGCCTGGCTAATTTTTGATTTATTGTTGAGACAAGGTCTCGCCAAGTTGCCTGGGCTGGTCTTGAACCCGCAGGCTCAGGCAATCCACTCTCCTCAGCCTCCCAAAGTGCTTGGATTACACGCTGAGCCACTGAGCCCGGCTAGGATCTTTATTTTCAAATCTCTTTAATTCTTTCCTCCTTTCTGTGTTGAGCAGGACATCATCGTTGTTCTAGTCTAAGCCTTTATTGTTCCAAGGAGAGAGTCTGGTTTCTTGCCCATCTAAGATAACTCAAATGTGCCATTCTGGCAGGAGGAAACAGCTCACTCCATCAGCGAAGTGTTTGAATGTAACTTTGTGAGTGGTTTGAAACCACAGGGACCTACAAACTCTAGAATACCAGAAATTGAGAAAGTGTTGGCTTTAACAATCGAACCACTTTATTTATTGTGACTGTGCTTGCGTTTTGTTTGGTTTGAGCTTTTTTAAACTGGCAAATAACTTTTGAGATACATAGTATTAATAGTTTACTTAATAGGGGTTTCCAGAAAATGTGAGGGTAAACGTACCTACTGGAAAAACTCAAACAGTCCCATTAAAAAAATGAGCAAAAGACATGAATAGGGCGGGCTCAGTGGCTCAACTTGTAATCCCAGCACTTTGGGAGGCCCGAGGTGAGTAGATTGCCTGAGCCTGCGTGTTCGAGACCAGCCTGGGCAAATGGGTGAGACTTCATCTCTACAATAAATCAAAAATTAGCTGGGTGTGGTAGCGCTTGCCTGTAGTTTCGACTACTTGGAAGGTTGAGGCGGAAGGATTGCAGGAGCCCGGCAGGTCGATGCTGGGGTGACCGTGAGCTTGCCACTGCCTTCCAGCCTGAGTGACAGAGTGAGACTCCTACTCATAAAAAAAGAAGAAATGAATAGACACTTCTCAAAAGAAGACATTTGAGCAGCCAGCAGACACAGGAAAAAATGCTTAGCATCACTAATCATCAGAGAAATGCAAATCAGAACCACATTGAGATACCACCTAACTCCAGTAAGAATAGCCATCATTAATAAAGCAAAAAACAGCTGTGCTCGGTGGCTCAGCCTGTAATCCCAGCCCTTTGGGAGGCTGAGGTAAGTGGATTGCCTGAGCTGGCGGGTTTGAGACCCGCCTGGGCAACTTGACAAGACCTCATCTCTACAATAAATAAATAAAAAAAAATTAGCCAGGCGTGGTAGTGCGTGCCTGTAGTTCCAGCTACTTGGAAGGCTGAAGTGAAAGGATCGCCAGAGCCCAGCAGGTCGAGGCTGCAGTGGCTGGAAGTGACCACTGCACTTCAGTCTGGGTGACAGAGTGAGACTTCAACTCAAAAAAAAAAGCAAGAAACACGCTGGCGAGGATGCAGAGAAAAATCTACACTGTTGGTGGGAATGCAAAATAGTTTAACCTCTTTGAAAAACAGTGTGGCAATTCCTATCAGAATTAGAAATTGACCTTCCTTATGATCTAGCAGTCCCCCTTTTGGGAATGTACCCGAAGAAACTCAAGTCGTTCTACAAAAAAGATACCTGCACATATTTATTGCAACACTATTCACAATAGCAAAAACATGGAACCAACCGTGCTGCCCATTGAATCTGAACTAGATTTTAAAAATGTGGTACATATACACAATGGAATATTATACAGCCATAAAGAAGGACAAACATATGGATCTTGCAGCAACTTAGATGGATTTGGAGTCTATCATACTCATTTATCACAGAAACAAAGAATTGAGTACCATATGTACTCACTCATAAGCGGAACCTGAACATTTACCATAATACTGTAAGAAAGGGATTGACAGTAGCCAGAAACTGCAGGAAGGGGGGTACATATAACATTAATAAGGGTACCTAATCTCAAACCTGGCAAAGTGAGTACCAAAGATAGGTCCAAACTTTACCTGTACGATGACCCACTTGTATATCTAATCCTGAATTGTATCCCACATCTTTAAAATACAATAAATTTTAAAAGAAAAAGAACAAAAATGTGAGGGTATATCTACTTTTGATTTATGGATACTATTTGTTTGCTTATTTATTGGAGGCAGGGTCTCACTCTGTCACCTATGGTAGTTCAGTGGCACAATTCATCAGTCATCTGATTCTACACAACTCTTTGGAGAGGCCAGTACCTTCTAGGTTCAAGGCATCCTTCCTCCTCAGACTTTCAATTAGCTGGGACTACCAGCATGTTCCACCACCCTTGGCTAAATTTTTAAAATTTTTTGTAGAGTCAGAATCTTGCTTTGTTGCCTAGGCTGGTCTCGAACTTCTTGCCTCAAGGGATCCTCGTGTCTCAGCCTCCCATAGTGCTGGGATTACAGTCATGAGTCACCATGTCTGATCTGTTATCTGTATCTTAAATGTGTACGTGGATATAAATGGACTTGTGACATTTGGTTGTTTTGAATATGGGTTTTCTTTTAAAAGCTTGCAGGTTTTCAAACTATGATATTGCCACTTGCCTATCTATTTCTCTTGTCAGCACTAAGGTAAATAAGTTCTATTAAACAGAACACAAGGGGGAAAAATGAGGAATTCATCCTTGTGAAGTTTAGGGAAATGCCAGCTAGAAGTTTTATTATTTTTAAATGCATATTTTGTTCACTGGCTTAGTCAAGAAAAATCTGTTGAGCTCTGAACAAGCAAGAACTGTGTGAGCAGCTGGTGACCATGTCCTTGGTGGCGGTGGTGGGGGTGGGAATCGGCAGACTACAGCCTGCCCTGTAGCCTGCTTTTGTACAGACTAAGATGGTGGTTATTACATTGTAAAGGGTTATGAAAACAAAAAGAAAGAGTATGTAAGAGACCTACATGGGATCTGCAAAGTTTAAAATATTATTTATCTAGTTCTTGGTCAGGTGCAGTGATTCTCACCTGTAATCTCAGCACTTTGGGAGGCTGAGGAGAGAGGATTGTTTGAACCCAGGAGTCTGAGACCAGCCCAGGCAACATAGTGGGACCTTGTCTCTACAAAAAATAAAAAAATTAGTCAGGTGTGGTCGCACACTCCTGTAGTTCCAGCTACTTGGGAGGCTGAGTTGGGAGGCTTGCCTGAACCCAAGAGGTCGAAGCTGTGGTGAGCCATGATTGTGCCACAGCATTCCAACCTGGGCAACAGAGTGAGACTCCAACACACACACACACACACACACACATCCCCACACCCACAATGATCTGGTTCTCTGTGAAAAAAATTTACCTGCTTCAGACCTATAGTATTTCTGCCTTCCTGAAGCTTATGTTTTAAAGAAAGCTTATATTTTAGTAGGAAAGACCAATAATAAGTGAGGAAACAAAGAAATGAGAATTATTTTCAGATTTTTATAATTGATAAGGCAACAGGATATGAAAGTAACAGGAATGAGGCTGGGGCAGGGGTTGAGGTGGGACTTCCAGAAGAGACCAATTTGAGATGAGATCTGAACAATAAGGACGAATCGCTCTGAAGAGCGGAGCTTGCTGACCCACGCTCACCCCCATGTCCCCCTCCTCCCTTCCCGCCAAGGGCCTGCTCATCTGTAGGGGGCTAGAGGCTACTCTTAGGAGCCTTCTCAGCTGCCCTTCTTGGGTCACCTTGCCCACAGCACCAGCCACAAGGCACTACACTCGCCTGTTGGCACCCATTCCCCTGCCCCCTCCCCACCACACATGAAATGTCCTGGTAGTCGTATATATATTGTTTCGTTTGTAAGCTTGAGTGAACGGTTAAATGGAATCTACCGTGAACTCAGAATCAGATTCCATCAGTCCTGCTGTGAACACCCAGAGGCTTCTCTAACAAATGAGAGGCTCTTCCGTTTAAATTCTGTCATTCCTCCTTTTGGGTACACGTGCTTCCCACCCCATCTTCTCCATTCCAAGCACGTTTCCCCTTTCTCTTAAAACCTAAGTCTCATCCCATCCCAAAGCAGACCATTTCCCTATCTTACTAAAAGAAACCATCTTCTAGCCACTTGATCAAGCCAAAAGTAGGATTCATCCTTGGCTCTTCCCCTTCCTTGCCCTTGCCCGTGGCATCCGGTCCTTCGGCACCTGTCCCTCTGAAGCTGTCCTCTCACCATCTTCACTCCCACTCCAGCCCAGGCAACCCCAGTCTTTGCCTGCGACACTGCAGCAACACGCAGACTACTCTTTCTGCTCCCATGCTTACCTTCCTTTGGTCCGTTGTTCACGCAGAAGCCTAGCAGGTTGTCTCAAGCTCAAAATAAGATCACGTCACTCCACTTAAACACTTCAGTGGATGCCCATCAAACTTAAACTCTTGAGTGCAAATAAATTATTTCTCATAAAATTTTAACTAGACAATGTGATTGCCGTGGATTAACCCTTGTCTCTTCAACCTCATCTCTTCGCTGGTCTCTCCACGTGCCCTTCTCAGGACCCTTTCTTGTCTGTTGCCTGTTGAATTGTTAAACAGAACTCTGTGTTAATCTCGCTAACATTGTGGCTGCTTAAAACTATACAGTGGCAAGTGAAACCCCTATACCAAAGAGATCCTTGTTCCTGATTTTCTTTATCACATTTATAATTCCAAAAACTTGTGGTAACGGGAAATCAATTTAATGATAACCCTAGTTAAAAGGCCTTGGGGAAGGAACTTCACAACCTTATTGCCTTCTAATGGTATTTTCCTTTTTTCTTTTTTTGCAATACAGAGTATGAGTTGGAAGTAAAGAGGGTGCAAGACATTCTTTCGGGAATAGAGAAACCACAGGTATGTCTTCTGGATTTCTCAGCATAAATGACACATTTTAAAGTGTTTCAAATGTGCTTTTCTTTCACCACACAGTAGGTAAGCAGAAGGGCCCCCCTCCCATTGCAGACTATTCATCAGCTATGAAATAGTGTTCAGTTATTAATGGAGCATGAAAATATAGAACAGCAGTCCTCTGTGTAGTCACAATCCACTGAAATGCTGTCTTTATTTAGGTATTCTGGATGCAATTAGATATTCTTGCCAACTTCCAAGGAAGCATTTTTTTCTCATTCTCAGATCTACAGAACAGTTTTGGTAACTTTTTTTTAGCCTGTGTAAACGTATTAATTTTGAAAACCTTAGTAATTCCAATAATTCTTCCAGGTAATTTTAAAAAGATATTTAAATATTAACTGAGTAAAATAAGTCTAGAACACATTGGCAGCAATGGTAAGAACAAAAACCTGTAGGAGTGGTGATATTGTAAGGTTTTCAGTTCAATTTTGCCAGGTGCTTTGAAATCCAAGTGAAAACTTCAGAATGTTGATTCAGCCTTTCATGTGAGATTAGAGAGCCAGAGTTCTTTGGAGTGTTTTCTAACTGAATTGGGAAACGTTGATTCTTTGTGTGTTTCAAATACTGAGGCTTTTCCACAGAGGAGTCCAAACATGCCTCAAGGTACATAGTTGAGTTTGTCTAAGCCTAAAGACACAAGGTGTGTTGGGGGATGGGCATGACAGGGCATTCGTGGAAGCCTAGGTGTCATGCTGGGCGGAGTCAGTGCTTACTCTGTAAGGGGCAGGTTTTGAGCCAAGACATTATGTGGTCAGGGCTGCATTTCGGGATGGCCAAGCGGTGGACAGATGAGCTGGAGTGGTGGTGGGGCAGGAGAGAGTGTTAGGCGTCTACAGTTGTAGTGCTGAGGAGAGGCCATGGGTGTCAGAATTGGGGTGGCGGTGCCAGATGTGGCCAGGATGGGCTAAAGCTACTCCAGAGGTGGAATAAGGTGTTCTGACTTCCTAGATATTGAGAGTCATGGAGAGCTGGGCTTCAGATTTAGATGCCTCCTTTAGGGAATTGCTTCTTCTAAGACAGTGGTCCCCAGCCTTTTTGGCATCAGGGATCAGTTTTATGGAAGACAATTTTTCCACGGATGGAGAGTGGTGTGGGGAAATGGTTTCAGGATGATTTAAGTGCATTACATCTATTGTGTACTTTATTTCTATTATTACATTGGGATATATCATGAAATAATTGTGAAATTATTGTTTTGATGTAAGTCTGCAAGGGATTTATTTTGGTCTCTGTGCAGTCAAACCTCACTGCTAATATTAACCTATATTTGCAGCCACTCCCAGCACTGGCATCACTGTCTCAGCTCTACCTCGTATCATCAGGCATTAGATTCTCCTAAGGAGTACGCGACCTAGATCCCTCACATGCACAGCTCACGGTAGGGTTTGTGCTCCTAGGAGAATCTAATGCCGCTGCTGATCTGACAGGAAGAGGAGCTCAGGCGGTCATGTGAGTTATGGAAATGGCTGCAAATACAGATGGAAGCTTTGCTTGCCTGCCCACCTCCTGCCGTGTGACCCGGCTCCTAACAGACCATGGACCAGTTGTGGCCCGTGGCCTGGGGGTTGGGGACCCCTGTTCTCCCTTGGCAGCTGTCTATGCCCATCAAGTGGTGTGCTCCACATAGTACGTATTTAGTGCCCCGGGTTCTACCCCAGAGCCACCGTGTTGTCCATGCACTTCTGCTGTTGTCCTTAATGCACTGTTCCCCATTCCTCATATCGGGGTGTTTCCCAGTAACCTGCAGAAGGGCCCCTTGCACAGGTTCACACCTGTCCCTCCTGTGTCCTCAGTGCCATCCTTGGGCATGTGACCTTTTCATCTTTCTGGCAGGGCTTCCCGAAAGGTCGTGTGTGGGCAGTCGGAAGTGTATGGCAGGTGAGTGCTGTGGAGAAAGGGAAATGAGTTACTGTGAGGTCACTTGCATCGGAGTGACAGGGTTGTCGGAGAGGGTGATAGCTTTCGGCGTGGGGATGGGGCGAGGTTATGAAAGGCTTGAGAGCAGAAGCATGGGAAAAGCTCGCGTTTATAGGGTAGCAGGAAGAAGAAAAGCCCATACGGAAAACAGGGTGTCGTCTTCAGAGAGAGGGCAGAGAACTGGTCAGCCCATCGCCCCAGGTGTGGCCACAGAGGTTCATGGTCCTGTCTCAGTCAGGTGTGTGCACACAGTGCTCTTTTCAGATACTCCTTGTCACATCTCTACTGCAGAAGTCGCAGAAGCTATGTTTCTTGAGGGTGATGTGACTCTGGCAAGATAAAAGCAGTGCTTAGATGCATGGGTCCTTTTTTTTGATTCAGCACTTATTAGGCGCTTAATCTTTATGGTTTTTGGAGCAGGGCAGATGGGACAGGCTTTTTCTAAGTGGCTGTGATGTAAGGTGTGATATGGCCAGAGTGTCATCGGAAGACTTAGAGTATTTGGAGAAAAGGACTGTTTGGCTACAGAAGCAGATGGATCCTGGCCCTGCCGTCTCAGCCTGGCCAGGCAGTTCAGGCCCCATATGGAGAGTTGGCGTCTCAGAGCCCAGGGCCTTCAGACCCTTGGGTCATGCAGCTGACTCCGCTTGTTCTTATTTGGTACCCCATAGTAGCCTTTAGAGAATTTGGCTTCCATGTAGGCAACGGAGAGAAATATGTGAGGCAGGTCGATGGTACTAATCTACCAGATAATGTTATCCTTATGAACTATTATTTGGTGACCTGGTTTTATGTATCTGATTCTACAAGCCTTATAGTTGGTTTTAGCATTCCTGAGTCTGACTGCCTTTGATATACCAACTAGACTGAGTGTCTGTGTCTGCTGGGCAGAGGGCCAGGCCTGGAGAATTCGCTTGGGTAAATGCCACAGGATAGCAGCCAGTCTGCAGGGCCAGCCAGCTCACCTGGACTCCATTCTTGCTCCCAACCCTCCTGCAACCTTCTAAAATGGCCTTGGGGTTAGAAGTTCTGTCAGAAGATACCATTTTCACATCAGCATGGTTGAGATGGGTACCGATAGAGTGAACAGAGCTAGGAGTTCTCCTTAGTCTCGTAAAGCTAACTCTGTCTGTTCTGCTGTGTAAGCAAACAGCTCATTATCGAGGCTTGGCAATGGCAGGCCAGAAACCTTTCAAGAGGTGGAAACAAGTCTCAAGCAGTCACAGACTCTAGTTGTTAAGGGTCTGTAGGTCAACATTTCTGTCTGGTGCTCTTTTTTTTTTTTTTGAGTCGGAGTCTCACTTCATTGCCCAGGCTGGAGCGCGGTGGCACACTCACAGCCACTGCCACTCCAGTGTCGACCTGCTGGGCTTCAGCGATCCTTCTACCTCAACCTTCCAAGGAGCCAAACTACAGGCTCGCACTACCACACCCGGCTAATTTTTGGATTTATTGTAGAGACGAGGACTCACCACGTTGCCCAGGCTAGTCTCGGGCCCATAGGCTCAGGCAATCCTTTCGCCTCAGCCTCCTTTTTTTTTTTTTTTTTTAAATTTTTTGTAGCGACAAGGTCTCACCAAGTTGCCCAGGCTGGTCTCAAACCCCCGGACTCAGACAGTCCTCTTGCCTCGGCCTCCCAAAGTGCTGGGATGACAGGCCTGAGCCACCGTGCTCAGCCTGATGCTCTTTTTAACATTGAGACTTGGACTTACCAAAACGGGGCATCCTGACTTTTAAGAAGTTTGGTGAAAATCACCTGATAGGAAGTGGGCATCTCTGTATGCAGTTACTTCACCAGGATGTGTGTGGTGAATGGGTACTGACCATCTTCTGGGTCTGGGTCTCTGGTGGCAGCCCAAGTGTGCCCCAGTTGCCTGAGCAGAAGACATACCAGACCAGGGAAGTTCTCAGGAGTGCTGTGCTCGCTTCTGGCCTCTGCTTTTGTATGTAAGCAAAACAGCTTCTCTTCCTGTCCACTTGTGTTAGTTTCCCATTGCTGCTGTAACGAGTGACCACAAATTGAGTGACTTAAAACAATACATATTTATTATCATAAAGTTCTAGAGGCCAGAAAGGCCACAGTGTGTCTGGCTGGGCTGCATTTTTTTCTGGAGGCTTGGGAGATCATCTGTTTCCTTGCCTTGTCCAGTGTCTTGTGGCAGCCTGTGTCCCTCAGTTCGCGTCCCCTTCTGTCCTTTAAGTCAGCAGGCACAACCCTCTGACTTCTGCCTCCACTGTCATGTGTCCTTGTCTGACTCTGACTCCCCTGCTTCCCTCTGTCACTTGGAAGGACATTGGGCCCAGCAGGATAGTTTGGGATAGCCTCCCCTCACAAGATTCTTAACACCTGCAAAGTTCCTTTCATCATGTAAGGCAATGTATTCATAGGTTCCTAGGACTAGAATGTGGACTTCTTTGGGTGTCATTTTTCTGCCCACCACACTGCTCCAATTTCCATAAATCTTCCTTCCTTCCTAGCCCAGAAAGCTATGTGGTTTCTTTTCTGTCTCCTACCCCTTTTCTCTCTAAAGTTCGCCTTTGTGATTGTGTCTTGCTGACCTTTGTGTCTCCGATACATAGCACCGTCCTTGGCACATAGTGAGCCCTTAATAGATGTTTGCTGAGTGATGTGTGGCCAACTGCAGTGGCTGTAGCTAGATTCTGGCAGGTGGAACAACTGCCTTGAGGCTACTCAGCCCCAGAGGATAGGGCTCAGTCAGAGTACAAGGCAGCAAGCAGCCTGGAAGGGAGCCGGCCTGTGCTTGCAACCTGACTGTCTGGACTGGGACCTAGCATGGCTATTAATTGTTTTTTTTTGACCTTAGATAAGTTACAAAATCTCCCTGTGCCTCAGTTTCTTCGTCTTTGAAAGGTAGGAAATAATGTATACCACATTGGACTGAGAAGTAAATTATGTACTATTCATAGAATACTTGGAAGGACCAGACTCAGTGGCTCATACTTGTGATCCTAGCTATCGGGAGGCGGGCAGGAGGGTCACTTGATGTCAGGAGTTCAAGACCAGCCTGGGCACATAGTGAGATCCTATCTCTAAAAAAATTTTAGAAATTAGCCAAGTGTGGTAACACACACTTATTATAGTCCCAGCTACTTGGAAGGCCGAGGCGGGAAAATTGCCTGAGACCATGAGTTTGAGGCTGCAGTGTGCTATTATGCCACTGCACTCCAGCCTAGGGTACAGAGAGATCCTACCTCTAAGGAAAAAAGAAAATACTTGGAATGGAGTATATTTCTATAGTTCAAAGCATATCATTAAACAAAGGTGAAACTCCTTGCTACATTCTGAAATGGGAAGGAAAAGTGTCAGGCCATCTTCCACAGAAAGAAGCAGAGCTGTAGAAAGTGGGGCACATAATTATAAAAAGGATTGTTATTCTTAATTTTATTTTTCTTTCAGCCATATTTGGTAGCATCTCTAAATAGAAGGCATATACTTTTCTTTGAGATCTTGCAGATGATTTAGGTATAGAAATAATACCTAGTATTTGGGGATTCTAGTCACCTTTCTAGAACTTTGGGCACACTGAATCGAACAAGTACTCTTCAGAGACTCAAATACCAAAAAGATCCAAATACATAGTTAACTTAATTAAAACGGTACACAAATATGCTAGGTGTTTGTTCTGGGACTGTTGCAGTTAGGAGCCATGGAGACTTCACTGGTATAGCCACAGCTGTGCCAGAAAGATGAACTTGAAATTATCCTAAGTGGCTTAGGAATTAACCAGCCCCTCCAGCCAAACGGTCTAATCTTCTCTGATGGTGTTGCTAAATGTAGTCTCCCATAGAGTGGCGGGCTGTTTATTTTCAGGATATAAATAAACGTAACCTGGAATTGTGGTTCTGCATTGTTTCCATCCACTAATGTTTAGCTTGTTGAAACTATTGATTTGCCAGGTTCCAGTTTAAGTAAACTGACCTGAGAGGAACACTTCCCCTGTAAGAAGCAATTACTTGAAAGATAAACAGCAGTATATCTGGAAACAGATAGGAGGTTCTTAGCACTTAAGGAGCTGTAAAAACAATTGATTGTGATCTGAGATCCAAGTATACTTTTTCTTTGACCTTTTCCTATTGCATTTATCTTCCTTTGTGATGTTGTTTCTCATGATGGTACTTTAGAAGTAAACTCAGTGTTTTTGTGGTGATATTTCCTTAGTGTATTCCTGAATTAAATCAGTAGGCCTCCACATAGTTAAGTCCAAAGGCCAGACCAAATTTAGAAGCAACTAGCTACAAAGAAGTATTTTTGAACCCGAAAGAAGCAATAACCCCAAGAATGATGTTTCTAATCTGAAATGAATATTATTTACATATAACAAACTCTGAGTATGAAAATTGTAAAATTTTATAGATTAGTATGAACTGGAGAGAAGGTGCAAGGAGAAAGAGAGCTGAGGATTACATATCATATAGCTGCAAGATAGTTCAGTGTTATAATGTTCTTATATGTAGACATACATATGACATACATACATATGACAGCTGCTCTCAAGTTGGAATCTGTATTTAATAAATACATAGACAAGAGTGATTTCTAACCAGATGTGACCATTTAGAAGTAGGTAGTGATTTTATGAGTCCTTCAAGGTACTTGAAAGCAGTTAGTTTAAATGATTCATATGCAGATACATGCTAGTAACCTACACAACAGACTTTCATATAGCTAGTGCAAAAACAAATATCAGATTGCACCTTGTCCAGTAATTTCATAGCTAGAAATCACCATTTTAATCACCGTTACAGAGGAGGTTGACCTCTAGTTATGGTAGATTAGTTGAACATCAGGAAGTCCTCTTAATGCCTTCTAAACTTTTTTTGCGGTGAGGGGGAAGGGGCAGCAGCCATGATGATTGCTGTGATGATAAGACTAGCTGTGCTCTAGTTAATTTAGGTGTTCACTGCTGGTGAAAAGGTCTCAACACAGAGAGAGATTTGCAGTATGAAGGCCATGTGTGAATATAGTCGCTCTTTGAACTCAACGTGCCCAGAGTCCCAAAGCTCTCATGAGGGCATCACTTCCTGGGACACTCAGAATAACCACCTCTAGTGAGAGGGATACTTTCTTGAAAGGTACCATGTAGTCATTTCCTGGAATTGGCCTCAAAGTGGAAGTGAGTTTCAAGTCCTAACAGAGACTAAGCGCTCTTCTCTCAGGGTTCCTTTGCCTAAGGAAGCAAGCCTGAGACCAGGAGTCAGTGAAGAGGAGGGAGCAGGAGCACAAGTGGGGAGTTGGCTCTGGATCTTTGTAATCTGGGCATCAGGCTGCTTAGCTCCAGGAAGGAATTTGCAGAAGCCCCTGTCCTTTGAAAGGTTGCTGAGTTCTCCAGGTGTGTTTCTGATAGGCTGACATAGTGAAAGAATGCATTTCCATGAACACCTGTGTTCCAATGGCATTTTTGCCTCCTGCAGGCTTGCTTAGGGAATCTAGGGGAAAGGTGAACATTATTTTATTTGCTGCTTCAAGTGTTGTACATCTCTGTTCAGTTAAGTAGTAATGTAACCAAGTCCTAAAGGAAAAAAAGTAAATTTGAAGTAACTGACATAAAAAGTAGAGTTTACAAGGATGTGGATTTATGGATGCTTGTTTAGTATCTGGAGGACTGGCATTTGAGCTGTTTCACACCACCATTCACAGAATCAGTGTCACTACATACTTTGTCCTGGAATTGCGCAAAGGAGCCATTTATCACCTTGATAGAATGTTTCCCAGTACCTGATCAGCCTTTTTTTTTTTTTTTTTGTCTTATAAGCTGAACTCTTTATACTAAAATATATCCTAAGGTAAGGATTCCCATCAATGCTATGTGAAGGAATTCAGCAAATACATGGGTGTATGATAGAAATGCTGTCTTAAAATCTAAGCAGGAAAACAACCCAAGTATCCAAGGACTGCTCAGTGTAATGAAATAAGCACCAAATATAGGTGCCAGGAAAACATGACAAGAGCACGAAAGACAGTGATTGCGACCAAGGCGTCTGGAAAGACAGTGCAGAAACCTTTTCTGAATCAGTCTCAGAGCTCGTAGGGTTCCTTTGTGCTAGTACATCTCCCAAGAGGCCCCTCACATTCCTTTCTCTCTTCAAGAGATCGAGATTCCCTAAGGCCAAAGATTGTACCTTAATCAGCTTTGTATCCACAACCTTTGGCAGGGTGAGGCATGATGACTAAGTGAATAAACAAAGGCAGCATTTGAGCTAGGTTTAAAAGAAGTTTGTTAAAGCCAAGAAAGTAGAAAGGCCAGATGCTAAGTCTTGGGGCGTGAGAAAAAACAGTGTCCTGAAGGGGTGGTGACAGCAGTGTGGTACAGGCGAGTGGGGGAGAGGACCTGCTAGCGCCATAGCAAAAAGAGATGTGCAGGACTAGTCTCCTGTCCACTGGTTCATCTGTGTCAGAAACTCAGACTATCTTATTTTCTTCGATTTTTATTTTTCAGTCAATAAACATTGACTAGGCAACTACTATTCACAGTTTATATAATTTGAGCCTTGTCCTTAGGACGTTTCACAGTCTAGTGGGAGAGGTGGAAAAGGACCGTAGACATGATAGCAATGATAGCAGTATCCACAGGGCTCTATAGTGTGTAGAGGAGTGATGGTGGGTGAGATGCTTTACAGAGACTGCTTGGAGGCGATGACATCCAGCTGGGGTCTTGAAGGATGAGTGGGAATCTGACTAAATGATTGGCTAACTGTGTCATGATGCTACATCAGTATGGAACAGAAATGCTATGGAGGGATCTCTGCTGGAAATGTCATGAGTGACAGGCTGAAACGGGAGACTCAGCAGTCATTTTCCATATTGATTTGTGTATTTGAAGCATTTGAGTAACCTCATTAAGTTTAGTAATCTTTATTAGATAGTGACAAAAATTGAAGAAGAAAGGTAGGAATGAATCATTGACATCTCCATTACCGCTCTAGTCATCTACAGCTATAATGCCTTTGTGAACATTAAGCTTTAGCATCTATGTTGTCTTATTTGTTTGCTTTTAGTTTGCTGTAATATGCTGTCCAGATCAATATCCAATAGCAATAAAATAACCTTTAGAAAATTAGAATGCTTTAGGTTGGGTTTCTCCAGAGGCAGCCTCCGTAAACAAGATTTGAGTGCAGATAGTTCGTCTAGAGAGGTGAGCTGGGAAGCCCCTGTTAGAGACTGGGGAACCGTGACAGGGAAGGGAAGGAAGCCAGAACAGCATCTGCTGATGACCAGGTTGCTGCTGTGGCCAGCTAGGGCTCAGGCCTTGGGGGGCCTCTGGGAGACAGTGTGGAACACGCCTCAGTGAGCACCGAGTGAGTGTGAGTAAGTTAGGGTATTTTAAGGCCCAGAGGGCTTTGTTCAAATGAAGTCTAAAGCTGAGAGATCAAACCCCAAAAATAAGAGCAGAGCTTGGAGAGGTGGCACATATCCACTTCCACACACATGAACCTTGTGGACCCAGTCCTTGGTTCCAGCTCTCACCCCTTGGCTTCTCCTGGGAATCTGCGGGACTTCAAGGGACTCAGTTTGCAAGGTATTAGCTTTGAAGAATAATTGACACCAAACAAAGCTTGGAGGTCACCAGAGAGTACCTGCAGATATGGCTCCTTCCACATACTGATGTGGCCACCATGTAGATCATTGAAATCTCACATGAAACTGTTCACCTTAAAAAAATGTTTCCAAACATGGCTGATTATTTTACTTTCTGGAAGACTGAATTCAAATTGCACTGGACTTGGATGAAAGTTTACATCGTAGGGACAGATGTTGCAGGAGCCATTTTTGGACATCAAGACTTTTACAGAAGAGCACCGTATGGGAAGTCTTTGGTCATAATTAAAATAGTTCACCTCGAATGAACTCTGAGCCAGTTTTAAGCCACTGATAAAATTACAAAAAAGTTATTGGAAGAAATAGTGTCTGATCCTTGTGAAATGGATTTGAATATTGTCTCATGTTTTTCTTCCTCAGGTTTCTAATATTCAGGCCAGAACAGTTGTGTTGTCCTGGGCTCCCCCTCTTGGTGTTTCGTGTGGACCCCACAGTGGTCTTTCCCTCCCCTACAGTTACGAGGTTGCCTTATCAGACAAAGGACGAGATGGAAAATACAAGATAATTTACAGGTAGTGTATGTTTCTATTGTTTTTCTTCACTGCTAAAGTGTGAAATTGAAGTTGTTAAAGAAAATAGAAAACAGGGAAAACGTGTAAGCTTTGCAAATTTTTAAAAATCACTTCATTTTAAGAATTAGTAAAATTTACAATGCCAAGAATTAATTTTGTCTAGAGTAATTATTAATCAGAAATGAGTATGGTAGCACTCTTTGGTATTGGTGTAATGTATCACTTGGTTGTGTTTGCTGTCTGTATGGTATTAATGAAAATTTTCCATTCATGTCTATCAGGGCAAAAAATGACCCTGACTTTAGTCTTCACATCCATTAGGCAGTCATGTGATTCCCACTTGTTTTTTAGACCTCACCTCTTTCTAGTCCTGGGTTTTAAACTTCTACACTATGTTTCATGTTGGGAGCCAGCCTTGGAGGCCCGCCTGATGACAAAGTCCAGGTGCGCTGAGGACCCCCCCAGCCGCTGTCTTCCCTACTTCCCAATTACTTTAAAACATCTCAGTCTGAGGCCTTCTTAAATGGTCAAAAGTTCAGCACATGAACGAGAGAGGAGTCCTTTCTGCTTTATGGACCCCAGGTGGTGACCACTCAAATGACTCACAGCTGAGTTCTAATGTGATACAAAAAACGTCAGGTCAAGTCTTTCTCCTTCATAATTGCTGGGCACCGCTCAGGCCTGCAGAGTAGAAAATCTGAAAGACAAGTTTTGTTTTATTACTTGTGTAAGCGCTCTTTGAGCGGTGCCCACAGTGACTGCCCACGCTCAGGATTATGTGGTCACATAAGCCCCACTTCTTTCTCTGCTGGAGGGGCTTGTTTTCCCTCCTGTGTCCCTGCATCAGTACCGCAGACCCATGTCTTCCGATCCCTGCGCCTGATTCCTGACTTGCTTCATGGTCCATCTTCTTCCCAACAGAGACACGGGGCAGAGGTAAGAATGGAAGCTCTTGAGCTACTGTGGCTCCCTCTTGATGCCAGACTACCTCCACAGTCTCTCCCAGGACACCTGCAGGAATCTCCTCAAATCTCCATCCTCCATTCTGACTCTCCTATAATCTAGCCTCCATGGCACAGAAATAAAAGTCGGACCAGATCACTGTCCTGTGGCGAGCACTCCAGTGATTCCCCACTTGCTTAGGATAAAGTCCTAACTGCTAGCTGTGGCTCACAGCCCTATGATTCTGTTCTGAAAAATCAGAATTGGTGAAGGCCTTAAAGAAATACAAGTTGTCATCTCTCCTATCCCTGGCAAGATAGAATTAAACCCCACAGTTCTGAGCATTCATGGATCTGCTTATATGTGGATTATTTTTTTAACCACGTGGGGATCAAAAATACAGTATCGGTGGGGTGTCAAACCTGTGGATATACAGGGTCAGTGAGGGGTGGGTGACCTGAATCTATGTGGACTTTCGTGTATGTTGGGAGGGCAGGGTCCTGGAACCAATCCCTGGGCTACCTAGGGTCGATTGTAGATAGATGTTGTTAACGCGGCGTAAACATTGGTGGCAGGAACAAGTCGTGAGTGCCCAGAGGGGCAGGCAGATAGCACACGTGAGAAAAGAGATGCCAGGCACTCCTGATGCAGCTCAAAGGAGGCAGTCACTGCAAGCCCAAGTAGGTTGTGGCCAAAGTTCATGGGTATCTTTTTTTCAAGAGCACTGAAAATTTTGTATTGTTATGTAAACTTTTCTGTTATTAAACTAACATAGCAAATGCAAAAAATTTTAAAGATGCAATGCAAGTTAAACAATAGAGCTTCAGGCAAGGTATAGACACAGCTTCTGTGCAACTTTTTAAAAAGTCTTTTATTTGGAATAATTTTATACTTATAAAATGTCACAAAAATGAAAGTCAAGGAATACACTTATTCTTCATACCCACATTCACTGTTATATGTCCCATTTGCTTTATCATTTGAACTCTTTGGCCCTCTCAATCTATACATTTTTTCCAATCTATAAGTCTTTTCTATAATTTTATATATCATGGTCCCTTACCACTAAATATTTTCATGTATTTTCTGTGAATAAGAATATTTTCTTAACCACAGTACAGTTATTAACTTCATAAATTTATATTGACATTGATACAATTGATACAATCTGTTATTTATATTCCTGTTTTGTTGGTTGATCTAAATAATGCTTGTTATTTTTAAAATAAGTCATGCACGTACACACCCCCTCACCTTTTTGAAAATTTTTAATGGAACATTCCTTATTTTGTGTTGATTGCTTCCTCATGATTTAAGTTGAGGTTCATTCACAACTTTTGATCATGTAAATGGTTTTAGCCATATGTTGCTTGCACTTGAATGTGAAGGAAGCAGCTTGTGATTTCATCAGGACAGTTCAGAGTTGAGGTGGTTAAGGCTCCTGCCAAGGTGAGTCTGGGAGGCACCTTCCATCAGCAGTTGGTGCGATTATTTTCATTCGTTTGTTCATTTATTTATTTGCTTGCTTATTTTATTTATTTATATTATGTATTTGCTTTTAAGAAGTGATACAAGGCTGGGCTCGGTGGCTCAGCCTGTAATCCCAGCACTTTGGGAGGCCAAGGTGAGTGGATTGCCTGAGCTTGTGGGTTCAAGACCAGCCTGGGCAACTTGGCAAGACCTCATCTCTACAATAAATAAAAAATTAGCTGGGCGTAGTAGCGTGCGCCCTGAAAGGCTGAGGCAGAAGGATCCAGCTCCTTGGAAGGCTGAGGCAGAAGGATTGCCTGAGCCCAGCAGGTCAAGGCTGTGGTGGCCGTGAGCATGCCACTGCATTCCAGCTTGAGTGACAGAGTGAGACTCCAACTCAAAAAAAAATAAAACACAAAAAACAAAAAGAAGTGATACGACCTTTCCAGATTTTGTTCTTAAGTTAACCTTGCCTTTTCAGATCTCAGATGGCATCATTAAAAGGAATCTGATTTTCTAGTCCAAAACAAATAATAATACCAAGCAAGAAAGTTTATTTCTGGTTTATGGTGGAATCAGACATAGATAGTTTTTTACTGTCGGTACATGACAAAGGCCCAGATTCAAAACTTGTTTCCTTTTGAAACCAGTATTATTAACAAATGGATGATTTTTCTTTGCAGTGGAGAAGAATTAGAATGTAACCTGAAAGATCTTAGACCAGCAACCGACTATCACGTGAGGTAAGTTAGGATCCACAGGCTGGGCTGTATGGAAGAATCCAGGTTGCTGAAGTAAATCTTTATTCCCCCTCTGAAAGCTGTTGGTGAATGGCCCTTGCCTGGCTGAAAGTGTTGGTCCTGTGGCTCATGGGCCATTCATTAGTGTTCTGCAGTCAGGAGCCAGTGTTTGGGAGGACACAGAAGTGCTTCTGGGAGCAGAAAAGTAGCAGAATTTTAAACATTATATTTTAAAAGTAATGTTTATTTTACATGGTCTTCTAAGATCTGTTGGATTGTGTAGTTTAACATGACTTTTATTTCTATAAAACAAATGAACTTTTTTTTACCATGGGTATAACAGTATTTATTATAGATCATATATCTAAACTCTACATTCAGACCAAATGACTAAAAAAGCCCTTTCCTTGTTGTAGAGTACTTTTGGACCTTAAAAGCCAATACTTTTGAAATAGGCATATAATATAAACATTAAATTATCTCTGGCAAGAATTAACACAATTTGGCAAACAGTGAACCAATGTAGTATGATATGTGGTCTGAAATCTTTATTGTGATTTTTCTGGAATCTTTCCTGTGACTACTCTGGAAGTCAGGGCTATCTTATTTTAGGAAGAAACCTGTGAGGAAGAAAGTGTTACCTGAATTTTTTCTGAGACCGTTTGATACTTTAAAGATACATTCATCCATCCATTTGCAAATAAGCAGGTCTCTGAATGTGACCTGTACCATTTTTTAAATTTTTGTTTAAGTTTTTACTTTAATATTTAAGTTCTCCAGAAAAGGTTATTTAATTTAATTGGGTACACAACAGCAATTTCTTTAGAATGTGTAATGAAATTGTGAGCATCAAGTACATAGCCTTCATTATACTTTCCAGGGCTAATTCACACTGTGAATTCATTTGTGATTTTGTGATGGGGTTGGAGGCAGGATGGCCTAGTGGGAAGAGCATATTAATTGTCAGGAGACTTGAGTTCTAGTCTGGTTCTGCCATGAATTGGTCATTTTAACTTGGCCACATCACATAGAGCTCTGTGCCACAGTTTTATGTGTTGCTGAGGTTATGATGTCTTATTAGCTGCACAAGTACTTTAATTTAAAGCAGTATATGTAAGAGCAACTTGTGTTCTATTCAGGCATAAAGTACACATCTGCGTAGCTATTGTATGGTTTAGACGAACTCTGTTACAACTGTCTCTTCCTGCTTAAATCAGAACTTGTGGATTTTGGATCAAGTTAGCTTCCGCCTAAACATAATGAACTTTTCACAGACCCTATACAAACAAAAAGATTTGTATAATTTGTGAGGCTAAAATGATAATAGAAATGGTTTAACTGTTCTTTAAAATGGTCAATTTAACAATAAACTAGAAAATGTAAAGCCATATAGGGAATCATGTAAGCATTATCTGTTAGGCATTATTAGCATGTTTCTTGTTTCTCCATGTTTTGACAGTTTATTGTTATTGCTTTACTAAAGGTTTGCTTTATTAATTTCCTGCTCATTCATGAGCTTACAATATTCTTTTGAAATAAATTTAAATGCCATGAAGAATCTGCTTTTTATTTCCATCCTGTCTGTTGTTCCCTTTGTTTTTTGTTGTTTGTTTTAAGTTGTTACAAAGGGTGACTTTTGAGAACACTTGCTAATTATTTCTTTTTACTGCCAAAATCAATGAACATTCTTGAACATCTCAGCAAGCAGAAGGAGCAGGAGCATGAGGTGGTTACCACCTAGAGCCCTGGGTCTGGACTTTTCCTGTCACATTTGGCACACCACACTTGGGGCATATGACACATGTAACACCACTCATGTACAGCCTAGGCTTGCCACCAACTACTATTTGTTCTAGCTCTCTGTGTCAGAAAAATAGAAAATTCTCTCCCTTTGATGATGGTCAGTTACAGTATTTTTTAAAATTTCTCTCCTAATAAAAATACCTGTAGCCCAAATGTTAGCCTTTTGTTCCCACGTAGTGCAGACGCCGTAGAGCATCATTTCTTGTTCCTTTTTCAAGCTGGGGGAGAATCTTAAGCATTTCAGCTCTTCGAGTTAGCTTCCTCTGCCCTCAGTTGCTTTGATGAGACCACATGAGGCATGATGGGCCTAGTCTGAACTTGGAGTCAACGGCTCTGTCACTTACTAAGGCTGTGAACTCAGGCAAACCACTGAACCTTCTTTGGTTTCATTTTCTCATTCATATAATAAGAGTAATAATTATACCAGCCACAGAAAGATGAAATAAAATATATGAATGATCTATTATAAACCTGCAAAGTGTTGTAGATGTTACTTAATTTTTCCAAGGTTGTTGCCATTTTTCCATATGCTGAAAGTAGAAAGGACTTGATGGCACAGATCTTTTGAACTTGTGTCTAGTTTGGCCATATCACGTTCTCTTTTATTAGGATAAAGATATATTTTACTTGACACTGAAAAAAGGAACACCATTTCTTTTTATGATACAATTGAGTGAACATTCTAAATGTTTCGTTTCAGGAATGAAGTTTTTATCATGTATGATAGCCTCATATAATTTTAAGAGTCGCCTATAAGACCTCAGAAGGCTGTGCCAAAATAGTTTCTTCAATAAATTTCCATAACAGCAACTACAGAAGAATTTCATGATTGGACAGCTGCAAAATGAACAATTGTATTCATTGCCATTTGTGTTTGTTTGTGCATTACCAATCTAGAAAGTGTCACCTTGCTGGAAGTCTATAGAGCCGATTATGAAAACTATGGTATTACTTTTAGCAGCATGAAACGGGGGCTGTCTTCCCTTCCAATTCTTTTTTTTTTTTTGAGTCGGAGTCTCACTCTGTCGCCCAGACTGGAGTGCAGTGGCACGCTTCCGGCCACCGCAGCCTCGACCTGCTGGGCTCCAGCGATCCTTCCGCCTCAGCCTTCCAAATAGCTGGAACTACACAGGTGCATGCTACCACGCTCGGCTAATTTTTTTGATTTTATTGTAGAGATGAGGTCTCACCAAGTTGCCCAGGTGGGTCTTGAACCCGCGGGCTCAGGCAATTCACTCACCTCGGCCTCCCAAAGCACAGGATTACAGGCTGAGCCACCGAGCCCGGCCCCAGTTCTTAATATTGCACATTTTGATTAAGACTGCAAAAATCTTTATTCACATGGCTCTCAGGTAGAGTGTGAGATCTCTGTTTTAAATCACGCCCTGAAGTCTCCCCCAGGGCTTCTGTTGCCATGTTCCTGGCCACTTTGAATTCTGACTACTACTCTGATCCTTACTCTTCACACGGGTTACTCGATATCTTCACCTAATTCTCTCATTTTCCACTCACCCCACACATGTTAGTGATTGTAGAAGTTCACCAGTCGATGCGGGAGCCTTTTCTTCAGTGGCAGTCTCAGTCGTGGAGTCCTGAGTCCTGTCCTTGAGCCATCCGGTGCTTGGCCTCAGTTACTGGGCAAAAGCAGCTCTTGCCACCTCTTCCTGGGATTGTATCGAAACCAGGGCCATCCTTTCGACAATGCTATAGGCCATGGGCTGTGACTGTTTCATTTGGCATTTGCCATGCTGCTGGAGCCAACTTCCATGTGGACAATTATATCTCAAGACATTTCAGATCTTAAAAATGTTTCTTTCTCATTTTTTGTTATGAGCTTTTGCGCATCAGTGCTATACAGCTGTTGAGCCACTATTCTTTTTTCTCTTAGTGGTGTTGAGGAAAATAATAATCTTCTATATATAATGCATACATTGATTTGCAAAATTTGGGTCTTCACTTGGATGTTTATTAAAATTGTTTTTATATTTGTTACCCAGTTTTTAACAATCTACTTTTTTCAGTTTAGTGTTGGTTTATTTAATTTATTTTATTTAAAGAGTCCATTTATAATTTAAAGAGTCCATTTATAATTGTCAAATGTATTTATTCAGTGCTTCCATAAAGGGCACTGTGCTATGCATTGTATAAAGACACTAATACAAAATCTGTGTGTGTGTGTGTGTGTGTGTGTGTGTGTGTGTGTGTGTGTGTGTATGTGTGTGTGATTGTATATTGGGTAAGAGGGAGTAATGAGAAAAACTCAATATGTAGACAAATTACATTATATTTTGAAGTACTTATGCATAAACATGTAAGTTCATGTACATAAATATACATTTAATTATCTATGCATTTCCAAGAAAAAGTATATTCTCCTTTTAATTGGTAGTTTTCTAATGGGTAATGGCATTGAGATGATCATTTTACTGTGGGAGTCAAGAATTTATATTTTTATCAACAACAGGATAACCAGGAATTTGAATGATGGAATGGATAGCAATTTTATGAAAATTTTTAAGCCATTTCCAGTCATTGGCTTTAACAGTTTGGCAAAGAAGTTGCCCAGAAATGATGTCATATAATGACATTTTCCAGAAAATTATGTGATGAACGATTTCCAAAAATATGATTGACCAGCACAGTGTAGGATTTTATGAAATAAGTGTTATTAACCAGAAACTTTGGCTCCTAGTATGTTAGAGATTTACAGAAAAAGTTGGAGACGTATTCCTT
The DNA here is from genome assembly GCF_000164805.1 of Carlito syrichta. Classification (NCBI taxonomy): domain Eukaryota; kingdom Metazoa; phylum Chordata; class Mammalia; order Primates; family Tarsiidae; genus Carlito; species Carlito syrichta. The sequence goes on from NW_007246004.1 coordinate 495,066, forward strand.
GAATTCTTGGAATGCCTGTTTTCTAAGCATTTAACCAGTATTTAACCTAAAACAAATGTGAAAACCCAACACGAGATTAATTATTGTTAGAAAAATGTTTTCTTTTCTTTTCCTGGGATAAATGCAAAAGAAATTGAACTGTTTGCTGATTTATTGAGCTCAAGAAACTGATGCTGTTCTACGGATTCTTCTTTCACATGATAATATGTAGGGAAAATCTATCATCATTGTGTGAAAACAATATTGCAGTATTCTTTAAAGAACAGCATTATTTCCAGAGACTTGGCTTTTCTGTAAAGTTATGAGTAAAAAGGTTGCTGGTTACGATTACAATTAGTTGCTATTTACTGAATGACTTTAATTGACAGATGTAATCATGGGATGCTTAGATTTGTGTCCCATATTTTTGTACTGTTTGTGGCATATTTATACTGCTTTGTAAAATAGATCTTATTTTCCTCGCTGATAAGCTTGTATGTGTGAAGGGCATTGACTGCTAATTTAAACGAACAACTACATTCTTTAAGGCTAAAGGCAAGGAAGGTAACTCCACGAGGCCTGTACATGTGTCTGTTTTCACCTACCTCCAATTTCAAATCCATGTCGGCCTCTTGTGCTTCTGCCCCACTGCCATTCTTCCAGTCTGTCCCCCAGGAACCTCCGCCTTGTGATCCTCCAGTCTAGGGGCTATGGATTGCTGGCTACAAGGATCCCACTAAAAAGGAGCAAAGAGCTTTCCCCACTCCAGATTTACCTTTCCCCAACAACCAACTGCACCCTGCTAGGGGTTTGTGGGCTGCTTCCTCAACTCCTCTCCTCCATATATCCGGATGGGTCTTTGGTGTCCACTGTTCTCATGAACATCCAGGACCCGATCTGTCTGAGCGCAGTTCTGTGTTTGTAGGCAAATGTCCAGTGACTACAAACTGAGATACTTCCTGGGGAAGCAGATGACCTAGACGAGTCAGGTGGGCTGGTGAAGGTCAGCTGGAAAGCAGCCTCAGTGCAGAGGAGATGAGAAGGAGTGGTGGGGACTATGTGAACTCAATAGTACCTGCCCCATGTAAAGGGCAGCTGCCCTCTGGTTTGTCCTGTTACCTCAGAGCCGGAAAGAGGGCGAGCATTGTTGTCACTTGCAGTTTTTAGGAACAGCCAGGGGTTGGTTTAATGAGAGATCTCCAAATATTTTCAGTGTAGGCTTAATTTTTATTTTAACTTTTTTATTTCATAAAATTTCAGGCTGGGTGTGAGATGGCTTATGTAATCCCAGCACTTTGGGAGGCCAAGGCAGGGAATTGCTTGAGCCCAGGGGTGTGAGACCTGCCTGGACAACAGAGGAAGACCATGGCTTTACAAAAAAATACAAACATTAGCTAGGTGTGGGGGCATGCAACTGTAGTCCCAGCTACTCAGAAGGCTGAGATGGGAGGATCCCTTGAGTCCAGGAGGTTGAGGCTGCAGTAAGCCAGCATCACACCACTACACTCCAGCCTGGACAAGAGCAAGACTCTATCCCCCCAAAAAATAAAAAAATAAAAGATACAAAATTTCAGATTTCGGATATAGTCAAAAGTAGACAGTAGTTGAATAAACTTTAATCACTCAACATCTTATTTTCTCAGTGCCCTCACTCCTTCCTCCCCCATGATTTTGAAGTAAGGTTTAGACATTATGCTATTTCACATATAAACCACATCACTCAGAAGTGGGCCCATTAATCACATTAGCACAAGAGAAGGATCAGTAGTTCCTGGACACTGCTAGGGTGGAGCGGGGGCGGGAAGGGTCACGTCACAACACAAAGGGTGTCTGGTCCAAAACCAGGGGAAGTGAGGACCATTTGAGGGTTCAGACTTCATCTGCATGCAGCCTACTTGTGTAGTTACTCTTTACTTGTGCCCCACATCTCTAGAATGCAATAAAGTTTAAATTCTTAAAAATTGTATGTATCAATAACTATTTTCACTTTATTAGAAATGTAAGGCTATTATTTGCTCCTGAAGGCTTTTATTCTTATTTTACAATTTTATATTACTATGTTTCTTTTTTAGGGTAGATTGCTGGACTTCAGTTTATTGTATTTTTGGTTTTATATATATATTATAATTTTAAATGACAATTGTTTTATTTTATTTTATTTTATTTTTTGAGTTGGAGTTCACTCCCTCGCCCAGGCTGGAGTGCAGTGGCATGCATGCTCACGACCACCCCAGCGTCAACCTTCTGGGCTCCAGCGATCCTTCCACCTCAGCCTTCTAAGTAGCCAGAACTACAGATGTGTGCTACCATATCCAGCTATTTATTTTATTTTATTGTATTGTAGAGATGAGGTCTCGCCAAGTTACCTGGGCTGGTCTTGAACCCCCGGGCTCAGGCCGTCCACTCACCTCGGCCTCCCAAAGTGCTGGGATTACAGGCTGAGCTTAAATGACAATTTGTAACTCTGTACATATACTTAAAGTCAATGAGAGGTTCAGTTAAAAGATAAATCAGCTATATGAATATCGCAAACTATACATGTGTGAGTCTTTATAAATATCAATCCAACTTTGTTTATGACTCCTCTTGTATATATCTTTTCTCATCTTATTTTCAATGATTGTTTTATTCTCTCTAGCTGTGTAGTTATAGGAACAGACTTCATTTCTCCGTTACTTTAATAATAAATTTATATTTTTTATATAAAAAAAATCATGTAATTTGAAGACTTTTTTAGAAAGTTTCATAACTCTATTTTCTTAGTTATCTTTCTTTCTTTTTTTTTTTAGTTGGAGTCTCACTCTTGTCGCCCAGGCTGGAGTGCAGTGGCATACTCACGGCCTCCACAGTCTCAACCTACTGGGCTTAGGCGATCCTTCCACCTCAGCCTTCCAAGTAGCTGGAACTACAGACGAATGCCACCATGCCCAGCTAGTTTCTATGATTTATTGTAGAGATGCAGTCTCACCAAGTTGCCCAGGCTGGTCTCAAACCTCCAGGCTCAGGCAATCTCGCCTCTACCTCTCAAAGTGCTGGGATTATAGGCTGAGCCACTGTGCCCAGCCTAGTTATCTTTTTAAAAGATTTAATTGTGGTTAAAAACAACATAAAATTTAAAAAATCTTTGTAAGTATACATTTTAATATTGTGAAATGTATACTAAAACTTTCACATCTGGCAAAATTAAATACTCAATATCCATTAGATAAAAAACAAACAAAAAAATTACCACACACGCCCATCCAAAACCAAAAAAATTCCTTAATGTCTTCAAAATCCGGAAACTCTTCCCAGTTCCTCACTTGTCCTAGGTCCCACTTGTCCTGAATATACTGTTTGGTTGATAGGTCTTCAATTTATTTTAATCCATTGGTTTTTTCCCATCGTTTTTATTCCTTTTGCAACATATTTGTTGTTGGACTTTTTTTTCCTCTGTCTTGTAGAATTTTCCCCAAGTGTGAATTTGACTGATTGCATCCCTGTTGTGTTGCTTAATGTGTTCTCCTGTGTGTCCTGCACTTCTTTTGATCATATGTCATCGTGTCTTCCCATAAGGCAAAAGAGTCATATATACAATAAGTTTGTGTTTGTGCATTTAGTGTAGAAAGTAAACACATCTGTGAGACCTTTGACTTACATGACTTCTATGACCTTTGCAAGATGGACTTTGAGGAGATGACTGCAAATCACACACATACCACATATGTGGGACCCACCTTCCACAATGTGTTGTCTTTAACTGTTGTTTGTGTACATTGAGTAGAGTGAGGGGAAAGAGTGATGGTGTTTAGAGAAACATGATTGTAGGATGAGCACCTGGAGTAGGCAGTACCATCTAGTGGTTAGATGTCCATGGCTAAATACAGTAGCTGATCCAACTTTCTGTGTGGCTTTAGGGAATTTGCTTGCTTTCTCTGAGTTTCCTTCTATTAGAAATGGATAATGAGGTTTTTCTACCTCATAGAGAGGTTAGCTATAACAATTAAGGGCTGGGCCGGGCTCAGTGGCTCAGCCTGTCATCCCAGCACTTTGAGAGACTGAGGCAAGAGGATTGCCTGAACCCGTGGGTTCGAGACCAGCCCGGGCAACTTGGCGAGACCTCATCTCTACAACATATCAAAAATTAGCCAGGCGTGGTGGCACATGCCCGTAGTTCCGGCTCCTTGGAAGGCTGAAGAGGAAGGATTACCATCACCCAGCAGGTCAATGCTGGGCTGGCTGTGTGTGTGCTACTGCACTCCAGCCTGGGCGGCAGAGTGAGACTCTGATTCAAAAAAAAAAGAATTAAGGGCTTGATCTATACTTAGTAACTCTGTGACTGGCTTAATATGGCATCTTTTTTAGGCAGCAAAGTCTTCTTTGTTGTCTTTTTCAATAGTATGTTTCCAGTTTTTTAAAAATAAATTCCCAGTATTAAATGAAAAAGTAGAAAGGAAGATGATACAAATTCACATAACCCTGCTTTCTGCTGTGTGAAAAGATGTCATTGCAGCATATCACGTGCTTTTCTTTCACAGCTTCTCTAGCAAGTTCAGGCACGCGTGCTCGGTGTTGAGCCAGACTTCTTAATGTGCCAAACAGACATCTTGAATCTTGACTCCATGTGCTCGAGTTAAGCATTCGCATGGATTAGACTGGACCTGAATGTCGGTTTTGTTGAATTAGAGAGAGAAGCACTTAGCGGTAGCAGGTGCAGTTCTCTGCATGAAGCGTCTGTGTTTTTTACCGAAGTATGTTGTGTTATAAAGGATTTAAGGGTGACGCCTGTCCTTTGCGTGTACTTTTGTGCTGGCTCTCCAATCTGTGGACTCATCACCACTTCTTGTCCCTTTCACTCAACTCTTTTTTTAAAAAATTTTTTTATTTTAAAGATGTGGGTTACAATTCAGGGTTAGGTATACCAGTGTTCATTATGCAGGTACCCTTGTTGATGAGGTGTGCCCCTCCCTCCCCTGGCAGTTTCCCTCAACTGCCAATTGCACACCCGCCCCCAGCAATTTCACACAACTGCCAATCCCTTTCTTACAGTATTATTATCATTGTTCAAGGTTCACTTATGAGTGAGAACATATGACACTCTGTTCTTTGTTTCTGTGATAGGTCACTGAGTATGAGAGACTCTAAATCCATCCAAGTTGCTACGAAGTCCATATGTTTGTCCTTCTTTTTGACTGCATAATATTCCGTTCTGTATATGTAACGCATTTTTTTAATCCAGTCCAGCTTCGATGGGCAGCATGGTTCTATATTTTTGCTATTGCTTTCACCCAACTCTTAACTCTACTTTTAGGCTTTTTCCAGGTAAAGGCAACTAGAGAGTAGCTTGTTAGTTTTTGGAATGTGTATTTGGAGACCATTCTGAAGATTAAAGTTTATTTTCTTACGTATCATCTACTTACTTATGATGTACTTACTTATAATGTACTCTCCAGTTAGCAGATCCTGTCCATCTTAAAACAGCTGGGTGGCACACACTGAGGCAAATACCTGTTGGGATGACTAACCCCCACTAATGCTGACTGTAGTTAGGTGAAAACAAGACCAGCAGAGATGAGCATTGCGTTTTACTCACTGTTCAAGAAATTCTGTTCATCTGTGGACAGCCTTAGGGTGAAGCAAAGACAAGAATCCTGACCTTCTGTGATGAGCCCCTGATGGTGTGTGTCTGTTTTGTTTTCAGGGTGTATGCCATGTACAATTCGGTAAAGGGATCCTGCTCTGAGCCAGTGAGCTTCACCACCCACAGCTGTGCGCCTGAGTGTCCTTTCCCGCCTAAGCTGGCACACAGGAGCAAAAGTTCACTAACCCTGCAGTGGAAGGTGGGTAGCTCCCAGCGTCAAGAATCGTCTCGAATTAATAAAAGGCCAAGTTGTAGCCATTTTAAATACTTACTTAGCACTACTCCAGTTTTGTGATGTGTTTGGTGTTCTACACGTGAAATCAATTATTATCAAAAGTTGTCATGTCTATAAAAATTGGGCAAAAGAGTGAAAGAAGGGAACTGCAAAATACGGCTTTGGGGAGTTTGTAAGTGATGTCAGTATTTAAAATACCTCATTTGCATCACTTTCTAATAGTCTAGTTCATTTCAACAAACATTTGAGAACTTCAAGGTTTTTATAAAGAAAAATTCAGAGATGAAGTAGCTTTATGGCCCTTCTGGCTTCTTCAGTAGTGATGCTCAAGTGCTTAATATTTAAAACTGTCTAGAAAGTTTCGTGTTCTTAACTATATGAAGACTTCATCAAGTTTCACTAATTAGGTCTTGCATTAGTCAAGATTACTAATTACCTAAAAGAGGCAGAATTAGATCGTTTTTATGAAACATAAATTATTGGCTAAAAATAGCTGTTACCCAAGAGATGTCCTGTTGCACCTCCCTGAAGGGCCGTCGCTGTCTTACTCAGCATAGATGTGTGTTTGAAAGAAAACAGTAGACTATGTTATCAGTCTCTGTAGCAGTTATTTCATCATAGCAATATTTTAAAATATAATTTAAAATATGTGGCGGTAGTATAATATGGTTTGGGGAAAATACTAATATATGAAAGAAATAAGATGCCTAGGGATATCCATTATTGGCAAAGAAATGTTTTATCTTTTTATTTCTAGACCAGAGTCAGATTTATCTAGGGAGTTGATAAAAGAATTGAGCTCTAGTGGTTAGCAACAAGGCGTGGGCTTCCGGACATCCCTCTAATCTGGGCAACTACGTTATTGCCAGTGGCCAACATTGAGTGTGTTACTTGGACAAAAAGTTTCAACTGGCTTAGAATCTGAACTATTTTATTTTCCTTCCTGGCTTCCAGGGATAATTCAGGTCAGTGATTCCCTACCTTTTCAGAGTTTTAACACCCAACTGGTCATCATGGGTTAATTCCTTAGTGTATGTACATCCATCTAAAAAAGTGTGTTCTATATTTACACATACCCTTAATGCAAATATATTTTCTTAAGAAATGACTTAAAATACATTTTGTCTGGAAAATATAAGTCTTCTTTAGATTACCAGAGGGACCCCGGGGTCTTACAGACCTGAAGTTGGGAATCACTGATGCATACTCTGCTTAAAACCTGGGTAAATTTCAGGTCTCCTCTTATTCCATTCGGTTGTGTACAGACTTGAAAGTCCTGTTTGGTTGTGTGCAGACTTGAAATGCCCTTAGAACAGATTCCCTGATCGTAGGACTCCAGGTGGTAGCTCAAGGACAGGGGCACATGCTCTGGCTGCCAGTTCGTCCTTGAATCTACAGGGACGCTGAGAGAGCTGAAGATCTTCTGCATCTTCTTGTTCGTCAGCAGCAGTTATGACTTACACCGATGAGGCAAAGCACAAACCTGAGTCAGGAGTTAAGGGACTAGCGGTGGGGTAGGATATCACCAAAGAAACTCCCAAAGAGCACATTCCTAGAGGAATGTGTGAGCCAGCATAAACATATTCCCGTCTTAGAAATGGGGTCTCAACTAAAACTTTGATTTTGTCAGTTATTTAGAATGTTAAATACAACACTGCCCTATTTTCCAGGCACAAAAGCCTGAGGCTGCAGTTTAGAATTTATAGCATACACCCAAGATTTGAGTTTTGGGATTCAGAAATTGTGTAACTCAGAAGGGAAAAGGAAGGAAAGGAGAGGAAGAGAATTTTGTTAATAATTTAACTGACAATTCTGAACCCCTGATGACGACTTATTGTTCACTGTAATAGAGCAACACCTACTGTTTGCTGAGTGCCTCCTCTCGTGAATAGTTTAGTAGGTAATTTACATTTTCTCCCCATTACTTATCACAACTATCTATTCTTGGAACAACTAGACATTGGCATTAAACAGCCAGCACTAGACCACATGTGAAAAATAAGCAACCCAGCCCAGCCAGGTTCAGATGCAGCTCTGGGGAAGGAAGTTCAGCTGCTTTTTCCCCGGGGTAAACCGGGGGCTGTTTGCTGGGCTCCTGCTTGCTCTTGGGAAAGAGCCAGGACTGGGCACATTTTAGAAGTGGGAGACCTGGTCCTACTCCTCTTCCAGTTGCTTCCCCCACTGCTTCCCTGTCTCTCTCAATCTTACTGCACTGTTGTTCCTCGGAGGTACCCAGTGCTCTGAAGGTGGCACTCCTAGCAGGGCTTATCCCAAAAGTACTCTTTTCCCGAGTTCTCTACTTGCCTCCCATTGTTTAAAACCCACTTCCAAGGGGAAGCAGATCTCAGCATGCTTTTAAAAGGAGAGCACGTGATGAAATTTTTTTTTTTTTTACTAACTTGTGAAGGACTAATGTAGCCTCTTTAGTAATCTATCCAGAGGATCTCATTTTTCCTCCTCTTTTTTTTTTTTAAAGAGGAACCTTAATGCCAGAGATGGTTTTCTAATTTTAAATACTTACTCAAAAAAAAACTGTAGGAAGAGAGTTACAAAATAAAGACTGTGCCCCATGCCCGCTGCCCCCAGGGGTGTCTGTATTTCTCAGCTGCCTTTTTTCCCCTGTATTTTTGACTTTAAAGTGCCTCTTAAAAGTTTTATGCGCAGAGGAAGTAGGGCACAACGAAGGGAGTACAGGAAAAGGTGGTGGGCCAGCAGGTCGGGCTGCTTGTGGGATGCGGTTTAATTACTAGTGAGGACTCTGCAGTTGAGCTGTAGTAAGGTTGATGTGTGATAGTGTTTGACCAAGGAAGTGCAGGAACCATTGGGTTTATCCCCCTGAAGGGAGAGCACAGCGCTATCACAGATATTGTAAGTGAGCCAAGTGGTTCAGTTATATGTTTTTGTCTGTGAACAGCTTTATTTAATTTAATTTTATTGTCTTTTTAGGCACCAATTGACAATGGTTCAAAAATCACCAACTACCTTTTAGAATGGGATGAGGTAAGCTTATTTCCATGTTCATCCATCTAAATAAAACTGCTGAACAAATACCAACTTATTCTTTTATAAGATTTGCTAAACACAGAAATGAATGTAAGTAGAGAAACATTTAAATAAATAGTTATTGACTGAATAATGGATTTGAAGCAGTATAATGAATTGTGAGTTAAAATATATATGGACCTGGCTTATTTGCAAGCAGCGCTACCTAAAGACATAACAGATTTAGACATAACTGGTTTGGGTGTTGGGTGTCTAGTTAGCCATTAATTTGCATTAAAAATGCACTGCTTGGCAGGGCACGGTGGCTCATGCCTATAATCCCAGCACTTTGGGGGGCTGAGATGAAAGGATTGCCAGAGCCCACAGGTTCAAGACCAGCCCGGACAACTTGGTGAGACCTCATCTCTACAAGATATCAAAAAGTTAGCCAGGTGTGGTGGCACATGCCTGTAGTTCCCGCTACTTGGAAGGCTGAAGCAGAAGGATCGCCTGAGCCCAGCAGGTTGAGGCTGCAGTGGCCGTGAGCATGTCACTGCCTTCAGCCTGGGCAACAGAGTAAGACTACGACTCGAAAAAACAAAACAAAACAAAAAACACTGCTTTGTCCTCCTGACTGCTTAGTTGGTTTTGATGAAGTAAAACCCCTGCGACCTGGGAAGCATGTCTGCTTTTTCCTCTGTGGGCACATATGTGCTTTATTCCTGCACTTGGAGCAGGATGTGGAGGCCACACTTGACCCGTGTACAAGCACCTTGGGGGTTAAACAGTCATGTACTAGGTGTCCTCTTGACTGTTTCTGGTGCCAAAGGTCCTCAGGTGGTGTCCTCTTATTCTCAAAGCCAGCCTGTGCTGACTGACGAGCAGCCCGTGTACTTCTGGCTAATGCTGTGCACAGAGTCTGAGGCCAGAAACACGTGATGCAGCAGGCTTTCGTTTCTAAAAAGTAACTGTACTTGTTCCTGCCAACCTGAATTCTGTTCATTCATTTACCTTCACCGTATCTGGTCCTCCTGAAGTTGGACAAATAGGTTGAAGATTTTAGGCATAGGTAATATGGACTTTAAGGGGGAAATGCAAGTTAACTAGTCTTTGTGATCTAAATTTGGAGGGGGTGAAAGATTCAGAACAAAGTTTTAAACAAAAAGTGACTTGGCAAGTATAGAGGAGTATTTTAACCAACTGAAAACCAGTTGGGCTTCTGCTGTGAAAGAGGGATCCATCATCACTTTCTGCAGAAATGTATTTTCCCACCTGGGCTGCATCTGAGCAGCTGTAGGCAGACTTACGGAGCCAAAGACAGCCATCTGTTGTTCCCAGATTCCTTCTGAATAGCTTGTATATGCAGGATGGAGAAACCTCAAACTAATCTGTACATGCCACAGATTAGGTGAATTTCATTTCAAGGTGGTTTGGTTGCAAAGTGAAGCCATCTTTCCAGCCTATATAGATTCTTAAGTCAGGAGTGTTAGAAAGGAACTTGGGTGACCTGTGAGCACATAGTAACATCTTCCGTCTCCCACTCCTGTGTAAGGATGAGTGAGAGTTTAAATTAAAGTCTATTTTTAAAAATATGTTGATTTGTTGCACTGAACTGATACTTTTTCTCATGTCTTGAGGTATAGAGACCATCAGTTAAGAGGAGCTTTTTAGTTTCAGCTGCCTTCTTCGAGCATTGTGTGTGTAGGGGTGTTTTCTGTGTTTTTGCTGTTTCTCTGCCTAGGGCCATGATCTCCTAAATTGAGGAAGATCAGAGAAGTTGAGTACATACTGGCACAGGAGACCTCCCAGGAAGACTGGGGTGTTGTAGGAAGTGCCCATGGTGGCTCAGTTGCTGGCCTTTTCCTTAAAATACTACATGAAGGTGTCTTGGCATGATGCTAAGCGGGAATCCACCTTAGCCCCCGATGAAATGGAGAGGCCATGCCTGATGACTTCTATTCTCTAACCTGCTTCGGGGACTGATGGTCCTCCTCGGACTAGCAGTCTGGAATGTTCGGCGTGGGGCTTGGCCTTCTGTATTCCTCCTGTTTGGTCTTTGTTCGGCTTTTCTTCTTTCGCATTCTCTGCTTTGCTCTTTCCTATTCCTTTTCTCTTCCAACTTCCAAATTCGTACTGGTGTGGGCTCTGTTGAGCCTTGCTGGAGATTCTAGATTAATTGACACTCACCTACCACAAGGCTTTTGCCATCAGAGGAATCCTCTGATATTCTACATCTTATTATCCACCTTCTAGAAAAACTCCTGGATCCCAGACTCTGCTGCACTCTCTAACCATTGCATGCAGTGAGCTCCCTGGCAGAAGAGGGTGATTGAAGGAACACTGAGACTAGGAGACAGGGGTTCTGTTCCACATTTTATCCTGGACAGCTTGGCTCTCTGGTCCTCAGTCTGCCACTCCATGAAATGGTCATTCGGTTACTTCAGCAGCTGGTGTGCGTTTACATTATTTGTAATGTAAATAATCTGTCTCAAAGTAGATTATTCAGCCTTGTCTCTTCTGACGAGATAATGTTTTGGAATCCTTTGCACTGTCGTTTGGCCCATTCGTTAATTATTTGACAGAGCTGCCCCCGTGCCTCCTCGTTGTACACTATCCTGTGAGGGTCCTTACTGGGTGACTGAAAAGGCTAACAGATGCTTATCTCCTTGTTTCACCTTTAAATTGACACAAATAAACGAACTTTGCTTGCCACCTGCTTCTCAAATTTTCCTGTCCAGTAGCTTCTTTTGTTTGTATTATACCTCTCTCCTTCACAGTCCCCATATAAAGATTTTTAAATGGTGTCATCGGCTTTCCCAGCAATGAGAATTCAAGTAACAGTAGCCAGTTCTCGCCTGCCCATTCTGTCATTTCAGAAGTGACGTTTCTGACAAAACAGTCTGACAGTCTGTGCTTCTAACTGTGTGACTGGGTCGGGGATGGGTAGCCCTCTTGGGGCCAGCTGGCCTAGTTAGTTTTTGCACCCCACATTTCTAGGCCTTGACTCGAAGGTAGAAAAGCAAGTGTGCAGAGGAGAGCAGCACCTGGCCTGCAGGAGGTGTGAAAATGCGAGGCTCTGGCCATCCCTCTGAAGCCCTCTGCTGCAGTTCCTAGGACTGCTTCCAGACTCTGTCCAAGTAGGGGCAGCAGGCGGCAGGGCCGAGGAATGGACAGGAGATGTGTTGCTGGAATCACTCTCTGTCATCGCCTCCCAGGAGTCAGAGCTCTCTTCCCCTCTCTAAGGACATCTGCCCCATCACACGCCCACAAGCCCCTCTGTCGTGCTGGAGGGCCGCAGAAGCAAGCTTAGATTGCAGAAAGACTGTGGGGTACAGAGATGCTGGACCACTTCCCATAGTGAGGCGGGTCCTGTTTGGAGTCTTGAAGATGGCCACGTTCAGGAATAGCATTCTGCCTTGTCTCTGCTCTGGCACTTGGTCTGAGAACCTGGCCTCTCTGCATGCATGCAACCACTAATGTCTGGGGATCCCCTGTGACCCATATTTCTATTACTGTACAACAGCACTGGGTAGAGTCCCAGGGCACTCTATTCTTTGGTTTCTTTTTTAATCACCTTTCCAATAAAATGATTAGGGTAAACATTTGAAAGCTTTGGCAAAGTAAGAACACAGGGCATCAAGCCCAGCTTTCAAGCCTCGTAGACAAAAGGGGCAACAACCTTTATTTCTGCTAGGATTAGAATGCTGTACTGAGTTGACCTTCCTAGGAAGATCCATCTGCATCAGTAACTGACTACACACTGGGCTTGAAAGCACCAGGACAGGTGGGGCCCCAACGGGGAAAAGAAAACAGGATGTGTCCAGTCCAGGGGAACGGGTATGCCATCTCTCCTCCCCTAAATTCATTGTCATTAATTTCACATCATGGTTGCATAAAATTCACTTGGAAATTACTCCTTAATAGTTCTATAAGCACATTAGCTGCCTGCTTTTTCCTCTATTAATAACTAACTAGACAACCCATTAATCTTTAAATAGATGCAGGAAGTAACTGTGACTTTGAAATGGTAATTAGCATCTAAAAGTGGAGCATACAGGTGTCACTGGCTTTTCAGCTGTGGTCATCAGTTTTGAGTTTCACCTGAAACAGTTCAGTTTTCGTTACTTGGAAAGGTGTGGCCTTTCCTGGACAAGTTCCTTTGTGGTAACTCATGATTTAGTGTTTGGAGCCATGTGGCTTGAGAGCTTGCCTTGCATTTTTGTAGACCTTCAGCCACTGTTTCTTCCTTGGGAGACTCCCCATTATGGGCCGAAAGGCGGAAGGTCATCTTCAAGACAGTTTTTTACTTGACTGTTAGATGAGTCATCATCACATTTTGATTTCCCAGTATTCCCCCCCTCCGATGTTTGCATTTTAATCCGCAAGTGATAGTCATTCTGAAGACTGGCAGAAAGCAGGTCGGAAGCACCTACAGGTTTCTATCTGCTGGATATGAGTATTACACCCAGTGCTGACTTAAAAAGAAAAGGGAACTCTTTCATGAATTTAGTTTTGGTTTAGTGCAGAATCATGATGCTTAGATCGTTGCTTAGATGCTAGACTTTTCAAGGTGGAGCTTCTTTCCCCAGTGGAGAGTTGGTGGGCAGGGAAGATGGACATAGTCCTTGAGGCACGCCACCCCATTGGCCACCCGTGCTAATCCCTTTGACTTCTTGTCTCCTCCTTGGGCACCTTTCTGAGCTGACTTGCTGCTGCTTTGCTTCTCTCCTAGATAACATATGAGAATCTAGTGGAGGCAGGAGTTTTTCTCTAGAAGAAGCTATGGGGAAGGGATTAAGGATATAGAGGCCTTTTAGGAAAAAGAATTAGGAACCACTGGATTGAATCATTGATAAGTGCCTGTCTAGTATGTTTTAAGGTTTCTAAATAGATGATCATCTGGCCTTTTCCTTGAAAACTTGAGTAAAGGGGTTAATGTCATAGTTAAATAGGAGCTTTCTTTTCTATTCTAGAAAAATTGAGTGTTATAAAGGAAGTATTTATGGAAACCTAGCTTGTATTAAGTTCTCTTAGGTAGAGTTTTAATTTATGCCATTGGTACTGTTGCAACTATCAGAGCAAATGCAGGTCTTCCAAGATCTTGCAGTGAATATGTGGCATGGATTCATATTAACTAATTTTATTCATATATATGTGTATACTTATATATATTTCTATTTGTAGTGTTCATATGAAGAAACTTTATTAATTGTCTCCACTTTGTCTCTTAGTCAGATTTATACTGCTGTAACAGAGTTCCTGAGACTGGATAATTTATAAGGAACAGAGATTCATGTCTTGCAGCTCCGGAGACTGGGAAGTTCAAGGTCAAGGGTCTGCATCTGGCAAGGGCCTGCTTGCTGCCTCAAGCAGGCACACAGACAAGAAGGCAGCACATGAAAGGGAGAGAGAAGGGGGATAGTCTCACCATTTTATCAGAAACTCACTCCCACAATAACCCAGCCACTCCTGTGATAGTGGCATTAATGCATTCATTAGGGCAGAGCCCTCGTGACCTAATCACCTTTTAAAGAATAAAAATCACCACCTCTGAAACCTGTTACATTGGGAATTAATGTTCTAACACAGCCAGGGGGACACTTTCAAACCATAATAGTCTCTAATCATGGTACCCCAAGCAAGTAATTTAACCCCTGAGTCTCAGCCCTTCCACTTGAAAAATAACTTCAATGATCTCACAGGCATGTTAAGATTGAATGAGATAACCTGGGGAGTAGCAGATTCAGTGTAATGATTATTCCGTGTTGTTGATGCTAGCTCACCTAAGCACATGTTAAGATCTGAGGTAAGGTCGTGCCTGTAATCCCAGCACCTTGGGAGGGTGCAGTGGCTCACTAGTGTAATCCCAGCATTTTGGGAATCCAAGGTGAGAGGATTGCTTGAGGTCAAGAGTTCGAGGCCAACCTGGACAACGTAGCAGGACCTCATCTCTACAAAATAAATGGCATGGTGGCATGTGCCTGTTATCCCAGCTACTCAGGAGACTGAAGTGGAAAGATAGGCTGAGCCCAAAGTCGAGGCTTTCATGCCATGGTCACATCACTGCACTCCAACCTGGGTCACAGAGTGAGACCCCAACTCAAAAAAAAAAAAGAAACCTGAGGTAGGAAAAGTCAATATTTAGAAGAATTGTCTGAAAGGAAGATGACAGTCTTCTGCCAGGAATTCAAACAGGATCCCTGAGGTCAGTATTGCTGTTCTGAACTAAACAAAAACTGATGTCAATGCTATTTATGGCAGTTAATTTGCTATTAAGCCTTCCGGACATGACATGTAGGGGCTATGTGGAAGGACCAAAAAAATAGCTTGGTGGGAATGTGACTCCTGGAGTTCCCAAGAATCCTCCTTGCATGTGAGTCAGCTTGCCCAAAAGGAAGTTCACATCTGATTTTCCTGGTGACAGATGAGTCCACACAGCTGTAAAACTCAGTGAACAAAGAATGAAATCAGTGCTGCAGCATCATTGGAGTCGAGGTGTGGAAAGGCAGCAGCAGCAGAGCCCATGGCTCTGAAGAACCACCAGCAGGCCAGGCCAGGCCCAGCAGTCCCGCAAAGAAGCTTCCTGAAGCAGGTGCCAAACCCAGGTTATCACCCTTGGGACATCTGTCTAGTCCAGGAAATTCATTCACTTAGGGATTGAGCTGGCCCCAGAGGATGTACTCGGTAACTGTCTTATTAATTGGCTTCAGTGTTGACTAGTTAGTAGTGATCATCTCTCAGTGCTTTTTGGCCCCAGTGAATTTGCACGTAACTTTCTGGTTAGATGATAGCCATTTTGGGCATGGAGGGAAGTGGACCATCACAAGCAGAATGACTTGTTGGGTCTGGCCAGATGGAGAAGAGGCACTTCCCCGAGACTTTGGTGTGCTGCCTCTGAGGCGCCATGCTTCTGAGGTTGAGCAGTGTGCTGGTTCCATGAAGACAGCCAGGAAGACCAGCTTCCATTCCCCAGCCCAGCACCAGCAGCTGGCTGAAATGCAGCGGGAGGGTGTGACTGTCCAGTGGAGAGTGGATGCTGGGTTCTTTGGGATCCTGGTCATTAGAGACCATCTTTCACACATGGGCCCTGAACCGAATCTGTGGCCTGCAGAGTGGTAGTGTTTGGCCATAACACAGACCTTCACTGCCACGTGGAGGGTGATTTCAGAGAGCCAGGGGAATTGCTGTCCCCACTGTAGCTGCTTCTGAAGGAGGCCAGGCCAGAAAGGACTGAATAACTCAGAGGGGTCTTCAGGTGCCAAGACACAGTTAAAGGCGCTCTCTGCTAGGGACCTCAGCCCCAGACAACCACACACCCTCCTGCAGGTGCTCTCCCTGCTTCTCACCCGTGACACGTGTACAGGGTAGAGTTGTGTGTTTGGGCAGCAGGCTTGGTGGGAGCTTCTGGCTAAATTGCCAGCCCCATCTTGGCCCTGGCACCTGATTTATCAGCTCATACTTGTCATGCCTTTTGTTGCCAGCTGGAAGAAGACTCCTTGGCTCTGCTAGTCGGATGGACCAAGCCCATCCATTCCTTGGTTCATCTGCAAGTTATACTAGCACCCTACCCTAAAATGAGCCCTGCTGGTCCTTTCTTCCCTCTCCTCGGGACAGTGCTTGCACAAGCCCTGGACACCAGATGAAACTCATTATTTGGAGAAGTATATAAGAAAATTTTGTTTTAAGTCAGAGGACCTGGTGACCATACTTGGCTATTTTAGGCAGCCAAGCCTCTCCCACTAGCAAACTGGTGTGCAAAGGGATAAGATGCATGCAGTGTTTATTTAGTGATGTGCAGCCCAGACCATCTACCCCCTTTTCTTAGCCTTTGAAATGTCTTCTGAGCCAGGGTGCTCAGTAAAATGAAGGCGGCATCCCTTGAGGGCAGGGAGGAGCTTGGTGTAAGAAGCTTCTTAACCCACCCAGATGCGGGGTGTCCCCCTCCCTGTTAGGAACCTCGTTTTCTGTAGGGTTATGCTGAACACATAGCATGCTCTTCTATTTCTCAAGCCAACGTTTATCTTTAATGTTGCCTAGGGCCGGCCAGGGCTGGACTGACTTCTAAATTTAGATGCGCTAGCAGACTAAATCTCAGAGCCTGGCAGTAGTTCAGTTGGCCAGTGCAACTTTATTTTTTGTTTGATTTATCGTTGCCGTTTCTGACAGGTTGAACTATGCTGTTAACAGCATGCCCAGCCCGGAATCACTCAGCCCATGTCTGGATTCAGCAGTGGGCCATAAGCACATGACAACTGATAACGAAATTCATGGAAAGTACTTAGCAGGCAGTTGTCAAACCTGGTAAGAGGGTTCAGGAGGGCCATAGGTGTGGCTGTGAAAGAACCTGTAAGAGAAGAGCGACAATGGAAAGAGGTCCCAGATCAAGAAAACACCAGGAGGAGTAAGTCATGCGACCAAAGGGAGCCAGTTCACCACGAATTCTGACACCCTGGCACTGGTCATTCTTATTCTTGTGCCAGGAGTGAAGCTGTTATAAAGAGGAACAGGAAGGATGGTTTCCAATCCATTAATTTGAAGGCAATTGAAAATATCAGCCAACTGCATCCGTTAGTGCCAGCAGGTTGGAAATACCCACTTCTAGGGTTGTCAGCACCAGGGTACTTAGAAATGTTAGACAGAGCAGCCACAGCCCCCGCAGGCTGCAGCATTAAGCTATCAGGAAAACACTGTAGTCTAAGGTAATCGGGCTATGTTTGGGTTCTGTGTATAGAATTAGCCATGGATGTGTTATGTTCCTAACAGGCAACCAGCCTGCTTAGAGGATTTCTCTTCCCAGGTACTGAGGACAGTTTTATGAGGATACAAGTTAGGAAAGAAGAAAAACTGACTTGAAAAGGTTCTTCTGTTGTTTTCAGTCTTTCAGTTACATGCATTTGCAAATTAACAGCAAATACGTTGTTTTTAAACATATTTTAACTTAAAAAGCTAGTTACATTTATTAACTGAGTCAAATACTCTTTATATACTCAGCTACCAGTTTTCAAATAGGCAGACCATCTGTAAATTAGTAAATTAGTTTCTTCCCCTGGACTCTACTCTGCTGTGTGCTTGTAAACAGATGCCCAGAGATGATGGAAACCTGGGTATATGAGGACACCCTCTGAACTTGCTGTTCACTCACAGCAGGTGTGGCTTTAGGCTGTACCACACCTAAACTGTCCCTGAAAGACCATGGCAAGTCTATATTTTAAAATCTCCCAGGGCTACTGTAGACGTGGATGGCCTTATGGCCGGGCTCGGTGGCTCAGCCTGTAATCCCGCGCCTTTGGGAGGCTGAGGTGAGTGGATTGCCAGAGCCCGCGGGTTCGACACCCGTCTAGGCAGGCGAGACCTCATCTCTACAATAAATCAAAAAATTAGCCGGGCATGGGTAGCGCAGGCCTGTAGTTCTAGCTATGTGGAAGGCTGAGGCGGAAGGATTGCCGGAGCCCAGCAGGTCGAGGCTGCGGTGGCCAGTAGCGGCCACTGCACTCCAGTCTGGGCGACAGAGTGAGACTCCAACTCAAACAAACAAACAAACAAAAAGAATCTTTATCAGTCTGAAATGTAACTCTCTAAGGTGAAGTAACTGCATAGCTGTTGATTGGCAGTTTGGGTTGATCTTTATCATCTAAGAGTCCAGTTATAGTTTTAGCTCCTACAAAAATAATTTGTAAAAGCTATTTGGCGAAACCTTTACTTTGCTGGACAACTTTGAGGGAAAAGACACGTACTAAGTGCATGTGGAAAATAGAGCCCTTCATAAGTTGGATATTTGTTTTATATGCTAGCATGCACTTTATACTCTCACCTCCTGTCTGTTTATAGTAGGAGGAGTTTATAAAAGTTTGCTGAAATTTAGAGAGGTAAGACTTCATAGTATAAACATATGAATATCACAGTAGATGAATGTAATATTGTATAACAAATTACCTCAAAATGTAGTGGCTTGAAGCAATCACTTTCTTATGCTCCTTGGTTCTGGATTTTGGATTTGTACAGGGCACTGGTGAGTGGCTTCTCTGTGCTCTGTAGTGTCTGGAGTTTCAGCTGGGAGGGCTCATTGGCTGGGGGACTGAAGTCTTCTGGCTGTCTTCACTCACAAGTCTAGAATCAGTGCTAGCTTTGAGTGGAAAAAATCTGGGGCTTCCTCACAGCATGACAGCCTCAGGGTAGTCAGAATCTCGAAGTGAATGTCCCAGCAAAAGCCCAAAGCTTTGTTACCTTTTCAGACTCAGTCTTGGAAGTCACCCAGCTTTGTTTTTCACTCCATTCTTTTGGTGACAAGAGAGTTACAGGCTTACCCACCTTCAAGGGAAAGGGACATACACTTTATTGCTCAATGGTTGAGGAATCAAAGACTTTTTAGACATGTTTCAAATCCTCACTTATGATATAAGACTTCCCTTGACTCCTTTTAGTCCTAAGAAACCATTAGCAAATATCTTTTCCTTTATCTTTCTATAGTACATATAGTGTTTTAGGTACTGAGCCCTAAGACTGTTTGACGAAGGTCATAGATTTTGAAAGTACAGCCTAACTCTTTTCCCTACTCATGATTCTCCTCTTGAGTATTCTGGAGAGAGGGAGAAGGAAGAGAAATTTGTACCCAGAAATGCAGTAGCAGGGTAGGGCTCAGACTTGTAGCCAGTGCTGCTCATCTAGTTAGTAGGACATGCCTCAGTGGCTCTCAGGCCCACCTCATCCCAGTTGACAGACACCTGCTCCCTCAGTGACAAGGACAAGGAACCCAAGAGCTAAAGTCTCCTACCAGTCACTGTCTCTGTCTCAGTTGTTGGCACTTGAAAAGTAGAAACATGTGTCCCATTCCTTTAGGTGACTCAACGGTAGTTCAGCAGTGTCTTACTTTTTTTGAAGGGAATATAAGTACATATTTATGTGATATAATGGCTCATTTTTGTTCCTAACCATAGATTAGAAAGAAATGGAAAATATTCAAGTTGATAGTAAAGGTGCAAAAGAGAAAATGAATATGTTTCTTAAAATATTTAAAAATAATTTATATTTATAATTTGTCTCCACATTTCATTTTGAAGAATAGTACAGTGTTTAGTTAGGTATTTTTCCCCTTGAGGAAAAAAGTTCTTTGTCCCTGAGATCATCATCACAGCTTGAAAATGTTTTCAGGGCTTGGAGGTTTTCTCTGCTGTGTAACCACATAGATGTTCACATTTTATGTACTGCCAAGATCTCTTCTCTCCTGCCTTACTGTGATTGGGCTCTTTATAGTCTGACAGAAAAGTTGGAAGTCTTTGCCACTCTTCAGAATGTATCAGGAACCTGTAAGATCAGAAGAAAAGACTCTGGACTCTATTACAAGGACGTATAACCCAATGCATGATCTTTCTAAAAGGTGTCGGTGAGGATGGAGCAAAGGAAGGCAGATGTGGATGGAGTGTGTAGTATTCTAAGTGTCACAAGGATGGGACTTCCCCCTTAAGATAGTGACCCCTCCAGTATGTGAATCTAGAAGTGAAAGAGGCACCCACGTGCTAAGTTTCAGATAAATGAGATGTCTAGACTAGGTTGGGTGAATTCTGTGGTAAGTAGAAATGCCGTCACACTCAGGGGACTAGATTGCCTGAGACATTGGAAGAAAAGCCAAGCGCTGATGTCTAGAGTACATAATCCACAATATATTTGTATTCAGCGATGAGAAAGGCAAAGCTCAGTGCTGGGAAAGGGCCAATCTGATATATGCTGGGGGGGGCGGGGCATGACAAGCTAAGTCCTTTCCTGGAGAGCAGTTTTGACCAGAAATGGTGGGCAAGCACCTGGGCCCTGGTTGGAAAGCATTTCCCCAGGGGGATGAATTAGTATTGTCAGGCTAGGTCTGAGTTCTCTGGATTAGCAAGAGCTGTAAATTCAACTGAGTGCAAAGAGGAACCCCTGCCAAACTGAGCACCTTGCGGTTTTTCTGTACACATGGATTGTCCTCCAAGACATCTTCACATTCTAGTTAAGATTAACCTTGCCCTCAAATGAACTCATTTGAGCTATTAAAAACAAGCATTTGGCCATGCCTGAGATTATAAAATCTGCCCTTTTTTGGCCCAGAGACACTGGCAGTAGAAAGTTAAGCCAGAACATGGCTGGGGTTATGTTGGTTCTTATCAAATGAGGTCAGTAGCCCAGCGACTAGGTCTGCTCCAGAGTGATCAATGGTTTGAGCTCTGAGCCTCTTCTCACCAGTTTCTTTAGTTGGGGTGAAGTTTCCTTCCCTTCCCCACCGAGAACGGGACCTCTGGTGCTCATCATAGAGAGGTTCTCATCCTGACGGTGCCACATACCTGACCCACCAAGGTATAGAGGATTAGGTGCTGCTGGAATCTGTCCAAACTCGCAGGCCCTGACAGCCCCTTTAAGAGCTTACTCTTCTCTGTGCAACACGCCGCAAGTGGTCTAGCTGACCAGGATCAGACCTGAGCCTTGGCTGTCCATGCTGCCTGGGTTTGACCAGATGATTGAACAGCAAGACTAAAAAGTGTCAGGACATATCCGTTTATATTAGAGCCATTTGTAGGGAGCTTTGCACAAGACTGATTTTAAATTATTAAAAAGTATGCTTCCCAAGTCAAGCTAGTATATTTTAGTAATCCTGTGTAGTTTGAATTAGATTTTAGCAAAAGAGAGGATGTGCCGTAGATTAGAATCTCTCAGAATCTCGTAGAGCTACACTCCCTATAAATATGAAAGTTGTCATTTGCTCTATAAAACTTCACTGACAGTGATGGTTTGAATATATTTAATTTCTGGTAAACAATGATAAACATTCACATTATCACTCTTGTCAGCTCATATGAATCTTTCAATCTTTTAAAGTGCTAGGGTTTTTTCCCTACCTTACTCATTTCTGTCAACAAAAAGAACTGGGCATTACTTTGTTTATAAATGCTGTCTGCTATCTGGGATCCCTCTCGGTTTACAGACAGATTCTCCAAGTTGTCCATACCTTTCAATGTGTGCTTACTCTAATACTCAAGCCCAGAGCCCTCCAGGAGCCAGCACAGTGGACAGCCAGACGTGGACGCTACTATCCAGCCACTGGAGCCAGGGCCCTCTTAATGCTCATTTGTTAACCTCCTAGCCCCAAATCACTTCTGTCTTGCAGTGACTTCTGTGAATATCAGTTTTTTTCTTTCCAGATATCCCTTTTATGGCAAGTAATGCATGAATATGTTCATGTATTCAAAAGCTTCTCTCATATCTGAAGTATCTTAAAGTACTTTCCCTTGTTTTTGCTCTATTCTCAATGACTTCTAAAAATTTGCCAACAAGCCCTAATTATTTAACTCTGTGAAATATTTGTACTCATACCTCCTCAGACACTACAGAAAATGCTTCGAAACTTGATTTCAAGGTTCCAACAACTTTGGATCTTTCTGTGTGTTCCTAAGTTCCATACTCTCAGTAGTACATCTTGGAAGTTGTTATGGTGGAAAAGTTGGCATGCTTTTTCCAAACAGGTTGGAGTTTATTTAAGAATTATTTCTGACTTTAGCCATTGTTCCTGTCTCTAAGATTTCTTCACATTACTGCTTTTTCACATTTAATTACTACTACACTTTTCTCCTTCTTTCACAAGTAGAGATTTTTTTTAATGCCAGCAATATAGGAGGATGTCTTGAAAGTCACATAATACCCCTTCCCCTAATTCTTTAGTGAGCTCGAGTGCTCTGGCCTTTTTAAAAGAAAAGTCTAGGTCCCCCATCAATGCCTCCCCACTCTGTCATTTAAGCCAGACAGTCTGGTTTCTACCATATTAAAGCAAATCAACTTAGTAAGGAACAGACTGGCTTTTATTTATTGGCCATAGTTCTGAGCACCAGAATGGGCAAAGGAGACCAAATAGAGACATAGGAAAAATGAGGCATTGAAGGGGAGCCAGCGTTGGGTTTGGAAGGGATGCTGCATCTGCTGTGGCAGGATGTGCCTTTCCTGCACTGTTTACTCTGAGTGCAGAAATAGAGGAGGCAAGAAGGTAGAGCTTGCTGCAGCCTGAAACGGAGGCAAGGCCTACCAGGGCTCATGTAGAGTGCAGTGAGACACTGGATGTAGTTATGCAAGGGTTTGCTTATGAATAAATCACCTTCCTCAGCCTTAACTCTCAAGGTTGAAGGAAGCCTGAGGGCATGCTTTGCCAACCACACAGTGACTCCGCCCAAGTGGGAACTGAAAGATGCTTGATTTACTACTCCTCTGTAAATTACTACTACTGTTCCCCCCTCCAGGTGCACCTGAATGCACTTTGAACTCTTGATAAAAGGAACTTTGAATCTTAAAGAACTTTAAGATTTCCACTCCTTTCCATTGGAGAAGGCACTGCTTTGCTTGGGTAGAAGATGGGCCAGGAGGAGGGGTGAGAGGATGAGTGTGGTGTGATGTTTTTAATTTGTTCACCCTAGTGACATTCAAGCTAGTTGTGTGCTTATTTTACTTTTTATTACACATCTCCTGGAATGTGTTTCAGTGGTATTTGGAGGCCTGCTCAAGGAAGGAGATGCTTAAATTTGCTCAGGAAAAACGTGCTTGATTTGTTCTTTATAAAATAAATTGAAAGTTTTAAACATATTTCTGAAGGCTCTGGACCTGCTCAATTAGAATTCTAAGATTCATTCATTATTAGCATCATGTTGTCTTTTGTGTGAACATAGATAAGATAATAAGATAAATAGGAATTGTGGGTAAGAAATGTTCTAGCAAACTGCTGATAGGAGTATTAAATGCCTCTGAGTATGGCATAGGGGAGTTAGGTTTCCCCCCCTTACTCACGGGTCTAATAAGAGACCTCACTGGAGTGTTTCATTTTTACATCAAGGAATTTGAAGCATCATGTAAGACTTGGAAGGCATTGAAAGTATATTTCTAGCCTAATAAACTGAGACTGCCTGTAATAGACATAGATGAATTCAACCAGTATTCAAAGTGCTCATCAGACATTCAGTTCATTTCTGTAAGCATCGATTGAGCTTCCTTATTGTCTACCAGCACTATCGGATGCAAAGCACGTGTGGAAAGGCTTGTGACCATTATTTAAGCATCAGTGGAGAAACTGCTCCCCGTCACCAGAAGGGACTTGTGAGGGGCTCGGAGGACTCTGCATGGCAGGAGAGAGGTGGCTGGAGAAGGCCTCACATGGCTCACTCTCTCTGCGTGGGCAGTCCTAGGAATTGGCTGGGAAGGGCAGTGCCATTTCAGAGCTAGTGGTTCCTCAGGAGCTGCAGTCAGACTCATGGTTGATCGAATTGGGCAACTTGAGCAACCCAGATGTGAGGAAGAGAATCTTAGACATTGTGATCCTTCATTGCAGCATAGCCTTGTGCCTGAAAGCACCTTTTTTATTTTGTTAACCAAAAATCACTTTAGAAATTCCACAAGAACAGTGAATGACCTCAGTTACAGAATGTTCTGTGGCACCTTCTTGTTCAAACTGAGATTTCATTGTAGAGCACGTCTATATGCAGCATGGACACTTCTCTACAAGCTTCCTGTCTGTTGGTTTTGTTCATCTGCACTCAGAAATGAAGCAATTATCCAAGATACTCCTTTATTTTCTTAAGATGGTTTGTTTGTTTAAGTCTGTGCATTGTTTTATTTTAGGGAAAAAGAAACAGTGGTTTCAGACAATGCTTCTTCGGGAGCCAGAAGCACTGCAAGTTGACAAAGCTTTGTCCGGCAATGGGATACACATTCAGGCTGGCCGCTCGGAATGACATCGGCACCAGGTATGACGTGTCTTGTCCTCTTGTCCTTCAGCGTTTGGGTGATGATGTCTGAGCCTTCTCTCATGTTGCTGGAAGGCATGAGGACACCTGCTGCTTCCACGTGGATAACTCGAGACTTTCCAAGAGGGAATCCTGATCGCAGTGAGGAAGGCCTCTTCCGACCTGATAAGGCCACTGTGGCCGCCTTGCAGTCTCACCCGCACGTGACATTGCAAAAGCCCCATTAGGATCTCTGAGAACCAGGATGAATGTAGCAGTACAGATTTTGAAACCAGTTCCTCTGGGGCTTTATTTTTTTGAGAACATGTACGTTTTTCTTTCATTTTAGCAAGCTCTTTATTCAGTTGCCTTTTTCAATTATGTGGAGTTTCCTGATACAAAGAAAGAAGTGCTAGACTGGCCATTGTTGTGAGGCCCAGGGCAGACACAGAACTGGGGGGAACCTGGACTGTCTTGGAGGCCACTGCATGCCTCCAGGAAGTGGGAGACAGAGGAACATTGTGCTGGGAGGTAGCGATTGATTAAGGAGGATTTGAAGGGCCGGGTTTTTCTTGTACTTGCAGGGCAACTCTTGATTAACGGAAAAATCGTTTTCTTTCATCACTGCTTGTTGAAAATCTTCTTAAAGGTTTGGCATATCAGTGGTCCTCAACCTTCTTTCCTGCCTAAAGAACCTCTTCTTAACACAAAGTTTTACGGGCCTGCCTCTTCCACCTATGTTAGCCATTATCGTTTTAGAGTTAAAAAAAAAACTCATAATGATAAAGACTTCTGTGAGTTCAAGGATTTTTAAATGAATTGGAAGCATCCACTGACTTTTGAAAAACAGTACTGTATATATTTGTAAAACATTTATTTCATCAGCAGGCAAATATCTGTGCTCACATTGATTAGAAGACTCCTTAATGACTAGGGTATGGTAAACATTGTACTTCACTATGCTTTCTGTTCCATGCTTTTGGGGGGAGATAAAAATTTTTTTTTGCATTTTAAAAATAATTTTAAAAGTTGTGGTGTACAAGTCAGGATTTGTTACATAAGTGGTTTAGGTACAGGTGAAGTTTTGGGCCTCCCACTGGAACTCACTTCGCCTGGATTAGGATCAGGCACCTTTATTGATGCCGTCTCCCCTTCGGCAGTGTCCTGCTACTGCCAGTCCATTTTTTGTAGTATTATGATAGGTGTTCAGGGTCCACTTAAGAGTGAGCACATGTGGTACTCACTTCTTTGTTTCTGTAATAGTGAGATCACTGAGTATGATAGACTCCAGATTCATCCAAGTTGCTGCAAAGTCCATAATTTTGTCCTTCTTTGTGACTCCATAATATTCCAGCATATATATGTACCACATTTTTTTAATCCAGTCCTCTTTGGATGGGCAGCATGGTTGGTTCCATGTTTTTGCTATTGTGAATAGTGCTGCAGTAAATGTGTGCACAGGTATCTTTTTTGTAGAATGATTTGAGTTCCTCTGGGTATATTCCCAGAAGGCAGATTGCTGGGTCATATGGAAAGTCAATTTCTAGTTCTTTTAGAAATTGTCACACTTTTCCATAGAGAATGAATTAGTTTGCACTCCCACCAGCAGTGTAGAAGAGTTCCCTTTTCTCTACATCTTCTCTAGCATCTGTTGTTGTTTGGTTTATTAATGATGGCCATTCTTAGTAGAGCTAAATGGTATCTCTTTTTTTGAGTTGTAGTCTCACTCTGTCACCCAGACTGGAGTGCAGTGGCACGCTCATGACCACCGCAGCCTCAGCCTGCTGGGTTCCGACAGTTCTTCCACTTCAGCCTTCCAAGTAGCCGGAACAACAGGCGTGCGCTACCACGCCCAGCTAATTTTTGATTTATTGTAGAGACGAGGCCAAATTGCCTGGGTGGGTCTTGAACCTGCAGCTCAGGCAATCCACTTACCTCAGCTTTCCAAAGTGCTGGGATTACAGGCTGAGCCACCAAGCCCCACCAGGTAGTATCTCAATGTGGTTTTGATTTGCATTTCTCTGATGATTAGTGAGGCTGAGCATTTTTTGTGTCTGTGGGCTGCTCATATATCTTCTTTTGGAAAGTGTCTATTCATGATTTTTGTCCATTTTTTAATGGG
Source organism: Carlito syrichta (assembly GCF_000164805.1). Lineage (NCBI taxonomy): Eukaryota > Metazoa > Chordata > Mammalia > Primates > Tarsiidae > Carlito > Carlito syrichta. The sequence continues at coordinate 521,729 of NW_007246004.1, forward strand.
GCTGTTTGTTTTTTTCCTTTCAACACATTTGAGATCCTTATAGATCCTGGATGTCAAGCCTTTGTTAGATATATAGTTGGCAAATATTTTTTTCCCATTCTGCGGGCTGTCTCCCTGCTCTCTTGATGACTTCTTTTGCTTTGCAGAAGCTTTCAAGTTTGATGAGGTCCCACTTACCTATCTTATCTCTTATGGCATGGTCTTTTGGGGTTTTGATCCGGAATTAGTTACCTGCTCCGACTTCTGTAAGGGTATCTCCTTTGTTTTCTAAGATTCATATAGTTTGAGGTTTTATGCTTAGGTCTTTGATCCATTTGGAATTGATTTTTGTGTATGGTGATAGAGAGAGGTCCTCTTTCATTCTTCTCATGTGGCTAGCCAGTTTTCCCCCACACTATTTACTGAATAGGTTTTACCCTCCCAGTGGTTATAGGTGGAGGCTTTGTTGAAGAACAAATGGTTGAGAAATTGAGGTTTTGCTTCTGAAATCTCTATTCCATTGATCTATATCCTTGTTCTTGTACCGATACTAGGCTGTTTTGATTATTGTAAACTTATAGTAAAGTTTAAAGTCTGGAAGTGTGATACTTCCTACTTTGTTTCTTTTGCTAAGGATTGTTTTGACTATCCGTGGGTATTTTTGTTTCCATATGAATTTCTGTATTGTTGTTTCCAGGTCTGAGAAGAATGATGATGGTAATTTAATAGGTATTGTGCTGAATCTGTAGATCGCCTTGGGTAGGATGGACATCTTAACAATGTTGATTCTTTTTAATCCATGAGCATGGACTATTCTTTCATTTGTTTGTGTCTTCTTTGATTTCTTTGAGCAATATTTTGTAGTTTTCATTCATTTCTCTGGTTAGAAAGATGCCAGGGTGTTTTATTTTATCTTTTTGTGGCTTTTGTAAATGGGATTGTACTTTTTGTTTGGTCTCTGCCTGTTTGTTGTTGGTATATAAAATGCAGCTGTTTTTTGCACGTTGATTTTACCTCCTGAGTCTTTGCCAAAGTCCTTCAGTGCAAGGAGGTTTTTGACAGATTCCCTTGGGTTTTCTAGGTGTAGAATTATATTGTCAGCAAAGAGGAATAACTTGCCGGGCTCGGTGGCTCAGCCTGTAATCCTGTACTTTAGGAGGCTGAGGTGAATGGATTGTCTGAGCCCGCAGGTTCGAAACCCACCTGGGCAACTTGGTGAGACCTCATCTCTACAATAAATCAAAAATTTAGCGGGGCGTGGTAGCCTGCACCTGTAGTTCCAGCTACTTGGAAGGCTGAAGCGGAAGGATCGCTGGAGCCCAGCAGGTGGAGACTGCAATGGTCAGGAGCGGCCACTGCACTCCAGTCTGGATGACAGAGTGGGACTCCAACTCAAAAAAAAAAGAGGGATAACTTGAATTCCTCTTTTCCTATTTGAATACCCCTGATATCCTTCTCCTGTCTGATTGCTCTAGCTAGGACTTCCAACACGATGTTGAAAAAGAGGGGTGACAGTGGGCAGCCTTGTCTTGTTCCCGTTTTCAGGGAATATGCTTCCAATGTCTGTCCATTTAGTAATATGTTAGCTCTAGGTTTATCATGGATGGATGCTACTATTTTGAGGTGTGTTCCTTCTATACCTAGATTTCAAGGGTTTTTGTCAATCAAGGGTTTTTGTCAAGCATAGATGCTGGATTTTGTTGAAAGCTGTTTCTGTGTCTAATGAGATAATCATGTGGTTCTTGTTTTTACATCTGTTGATGTGTTTAATTACATTTATGGTTTTGCATATGTTAAACCAGCCCTGCATCCTGGGGATAAAGTCTACCTGGTCATGGTAGATGATTTTTGAGATGTTTTATTGGATCTAATTTGCTAGAATCTTGTTGAGAATTTTTGCATCTGTGTTCATCAGGGATATGGGCCTGTAGTTCTCTCTCTCTTTGTTGGCTCTTTGCCCAGTTTGGGTATCAGTGTGAAGGTAGCTTCATAAAACGATCTGGAGAGAGTTCCATCTTTCTCGATTTCCTGGAGGAAGATTAATCCTTAAGTGCAATCTCTGTCTGTGTCCATGAGGAAGTTGTTCCAGGACTCCCTCCTCCATGCTTGGGTGCTCAAGTCTCTGGTATGAAATGGCACAGAATTGGCATATATCCCACACACATATTCCCTCCCTTAGACTTTCAGTCATCACTAGATTGCTTAAAATACCCAAGATGATGTCTACATAGTACTTCATTAGCGTAGACTCAGTGAAATACTCAGTGCATGGCAAATTGAAGTTTTACTCTTTTAACTTTGTAGAAATTTTTTTTCTGAATATTTTCAATTTGAGGTTGGTTGAATCTACAGCTGCAGAACCCACGGAAGTGGAGAGTCCACTATGTATTGTCCTGTAACTCGTGTACGTATTCAAGCGCAGATCCTAGAGGAAAGAGAGGAAGCAGAACAGTGTAGTAGGAAAGATCACACAAAGGATCTTCACCTTGCTTAGTGGCCTGCCAGATCCCAGACTTCCCAACCCCAGCAAGCTGGGCAGTGTGCAGGCTCGGTCATCCTCTTAAGACATGCAAGACTCTCCATAGGCTCCTAAACGTCTCTCTCGCTGTCTTTCTCCACAGTGGTTATAGCCAGGAGGTGGTGTGCTACACCTTAGGAAACATCCCTCAGATGCCCTCTGCACCAAGACTGGTTCGAGCTGGCATCACATGGGTCACGTTGCAGTGGAATAAACCAGAAGGTTGTTCACCTGAGGAGGTGATTACCTACACTTTGGAAATTCAGGAGGATGAAAACGTAAGTTTTGCAGAGTTGATGCCCTTGAGCATCTTGCGTAAGTCAGCCTTGTTCTAGCTCCAGGGCACCAAGAATTAGATTAGCTACGGGATTTTAAAACCATACTCTTAATTTCTGCTACCACTACTACCAGCAAAAGCCTGCCCTTCCCCATGCCAATGCACGGCATGTCCATCCTTTCAGTTGGGGAAGCAAAGACCCTATGTGGAGTCGCCCTCGACCCTATGTGTGTCCATCAGCAAATCCTGTTCAGTCTTCTTTTAGAGATTATGTAGGACTCTTCCCATTTTTCATCACCTCCACAGCTATTATCCTTTTCCAAGCTGCCTTCATCTCACCCCTGGATTATTACAATGATGTGTTTGCTGAATGATTGCCTCTTACTGTTATTCCCAGCTCCACCTTTATTAAACTTCAGTCTGTTCACCTCACAAAGCCTGGGTGATCTTGTGAGATGTAAATAGACCAAGTCAGGCTTCGCTTGAAACCTGGCCCACCTCCGTGCCTTCCAGTCTTCAGAGTAAGAGCCCCAACACTCTCACAGTGCCCACAAGGTCCTAGATTGGGCTCCTTATCCCTCCCTCCTTCCTTCCTCTGCTGTCTTACCAGCCTCGTGTCTGTCCCTGGGGCATACCAGATGTGCTGTGGCCTCAAGGCCTTTGAAGTTCCATGCCTTCTGACTACACTGCCCTTTGAAATGTCTTTGATTCACTGCCCTCATTTTCTTCAGGTCTCTTCTCAAATGTCATGTCTTTGGACAGTCTGGTCACCCTGTAGAGCAGACCGACCAATACAGCTTTCTGCGGTGATGGAAATGTGGTGGTATAGCTCATGCTGTTTAGTAAGATGGCACCTAGACACACGTGGCTGTCGAGCATTTGAGATGTGGCTTGCGGGCCTGTGGAACTGAGGTTTTAACTGTAATGAATTTACATTCAGAGCCATGTGTGGCGTCTGTGTTGACAGGCATCTAAAGCAGTGCCTCCCTAGCTCCACCACTGTCCTCTGACCTGGCTTTAGCTTTTGTCAGAGCACTGGACACCAGGTGATGTGTTTTATACGAGGGGTTTTTTAATTGCCTTCTCCAGTAGGCATGTAAGCCTGCGGACGAGGCTTTGTGTGTTTGGGGCAGTGCTGAAACCCAAGAGCCTGACCCAGAGAAGGTGCACAGTTGTGTTTGATGAGTGAACACTGGAGAATACTGTTGAGCAAGTTCCCTGCGTTCACCTCTTAGTGGGACCTTTCCTCTCTTAAAAGACCCTTTACATCGAAGCTGTTCTTTCTCTCTCGGTCAGAAGAGGACACTGTTGTCAGGAGTCTCAACCTGCTCACTGCCGAGCACATAGCTTGAACGAGAAGGTTCAGCACAGGGGCTTGTACCTGGCAGTATTGTTAAATGAGTCTTCAAAAGTACTTACTCCTTTGTCACAATAAAGTTAACCAGATCCAGGGGAAACAACAATGGATAAACTTCTATGTAAGGCTCCAGTGCTATCTGCAGCACCGTGGGCTTCTGATACACTCCCTTGCAGTAGCTGCCAGATCTCTGGCCTGTTGGCAGTGGCGGGGAGAGGCAGTGTAAAAATCCTGTGTACAAAGACATTTTAATGCCCAGATTTTCTGATGCTCGTGTCTCGTTTTCGGTCTTTGCCTTTTCAGGATAACCTTTTCCACCCAAAATACACTGGAGAGGACTTAACCTGTACTGTGAAAAATCTCAGAAGAAGCACACAGTATAAATTCAGGGTGAGCAATCATTGTGGTACCTATACCACTTAAAAATAAAACTGTTTATGTTTCACCATTTACCATTTCAAGTTGACTCTACAGGTTAAAAAATATTTGAAGTTCACAGTGCTTTTACTTTTTTAAAGAACATTATGAAATGCACACCACACTTTAATTTTAAAATCCACTTTTGAGAGCAAAGACTGTGATAATGTGCTATCATCAGTTGCACCCACGGCACGGCTGGCGCCCTCTCCAGGGAAGGGGCACCAGCGTTTGAGTGCACCTGCCACTCCTGCATCCCCACCAGCCCTTCCGCGTTCTTCCTCTTGTTGGATTGCTCTTCTGCTCTTCTCATTTGTTCATCTGCCCATTTCTTTTTCCTCCTTTTATTTTCTCTCCCATTACCCACCCCCTGCCTAGTTAGCCTGTCTTCAATCATTAACAACTGCCATCTTCATGCTACCAAAGGACTTTGTGTTAGAACCAAAAAAGTAAATGTAACTTTGTGATCCTTAAGAGACAAAACTGGTGAACTATAGTCTGTGTTGCAGCACTATTTATCGATCCTGTGCACAGCCCATGTTTCCTCATATTTCAGAGAGAGGTAGTTGTCTTCTGATTTTGCCCTCTCTTCTCTAATTTGGGGACCAAACGGTGTTATTTGGCACATGGTAGTCACTCAACAAACAGTTGTCAAATTAGCAAGTGCAGTGTGTGACTATTTGAGGAATATGATAGCTTTTGACATGTTTTTGGTGCTGGCTATGAGAACATAGTTATTAAAATGATCATTTCTAGCATTTCTCCCTACTCAAAAAGTGAGGCTATTTTTCTGTCTCCTCCAGCCATGTTTTCCTTTCACAAAATAATATGAACTAGGTGGTGACATACCAGTTTTATTATGTCTTTTTGTCGGGATAAAACTGACATATGGTTTTATTGTTAATTGTTAATAGTCAACTATACAGAACATAAATGGTCTGTAAAATATGTACTATTAAATCAGTACTTGAGTTTAGAGAGAGAATATGTGTCTCTGTCCAAGTTTATGAATGCTCTGATCTTACCATGTTAAAATGTCACCGATGACCAGGCTCGGTGGCTCAGCCTGTAATCCTCTTCGGGAGGTCAAGGTGAGTGAATTGCCTGAGCCCGCGGGTTTGAGACCTGCCTAGGCAACTTGACGAGAACTCATCTCTACAATTAATAAAAAAAAAACTAGTCGGGCGTTGTAGCACGCACCTGTAGTTCCAGCTACTTGGAAGAATGAGGCAGAAGGATCACTGGAGCCCAGCAGGTCGAGACTGTGGTGGCCAGGAGCGTTCCACTGCACTACAGTCTGGGCGACAGAGTGAGACTCCACCTCAAAAAAAAATAAAAAAATAAAAAAATAAAATGTCATCATTGATTTAATAATATCTAATAACTGAGGCATGTTAATGTTCCCTTGCTTGTGTTCTAGCTGACTGCTTCTAACATGGAAGGGAAGAGCTGTCCAAGTGAAGTTTTGGTTTGTACGACGAGCCCTGACAGGCCTGGACCTCCTACCAGACCTCTCATTAAAGGACCAGTTACATCTCATGGCTTTAGTGTCAAATGGGGTATGTTTTGCTGCTGCTGCTGCTGATTTTCTTGACAGGTTTTTTTAAATGGATTAATTTCAGTAATGACGAGCCAAAAAAGTTAATGAACAGTATTATTTGCAGGAGTTGCATGCATTTGGAATATATGTATGAGAAACATCCTGTGAATTTACAAACTGAAATGGATAATACTATTAAAATTTTAATGGAAATTAGAATGGATAATTTTAAGAATATCTTGTTTACTTTATGATTTTCCTGTATTTTCTCCTATATTTTTGATGCTTTATTGAATTGAATATAGTAATCTCTAAATACATCATTCATTTTTTAAAAATTGAGCAACATTTAATAAATTGTGATTTATAAAATTAATATTAAAAATAAATTTCAAAATTTAGGCTTGTTATCTTAAGTAAATTTTGGCATACAGAATGCTTAAATTTAGCCGTGAATTAGGAAAATTTTTGTTCTAGTTATTGTTTATATGTACCAGAGTCTTGAACTTAAGGAATTCTTTATATTAAAGTTTATATGGGGTTTGGGGAATAATCCACACGACAGAGGTATGTCATAATATCTGGATATTATGACATACCTCTGTCGTGTGGATTATTCCAGTAAAAATACAGTTAGAAGGTTGAGAAACACTTGTAATTGTATGTAAAAAGTGCTATGATAGGTATAATTTTCACTCATGTCATATAATATTAAACGTAACAGGAAGAAAAATATAGAAATCTAAAGTAATATTTCATCTGACACTGTAAAAACTAGGTGTGCTTTTTACCAAACCATAGAGCTTGTTTCTCAGAGAATCCTAGAAAGTTTTGTCAACAATGAGTATTTACTTTCATCAGCTGTATGCTATAATATTTAACTTTATGCTCGTTATTGTAAACAGAAAAACCCCTTTGTGTCTAAGAATATAGATAGAGGTGGCAGACTGATAATCGAGGTAAACTATAGCTTTGCGAAATTGTACTGCAAGGTGTTTTGCTCCTCAGAAAATAGAACTCCTGCCACCACAGAAGTAAAAGGAGACTGTATATATACCCAAGCTATCACAGTACTTTAGTGTAGGCTGTAACCTTCTTCCTCAGACTGTCTGTACACATGTTCTTACTGGCCCATACCTCTGGTTTTATATCAAGTTCACCTGAGATACAAAGTTTGCTTGGTAGTAAACTATGCTGGAATGGATTTACTTCTTTCTGATGTTTTATTTATCTTGTCAATAATTTTTGTACTTTCTGTTCCTTTCCAACTCTCAAAAAAATCTTGCCACCTATAAAATAAGTTAAATTTGGCCATGCTCAGTGGCTTACACCTGTAATCCTACCACTTTGGGAGGCCCAGGCAGGAGGATTGCTTGAGACTGGCAGTTCAAGACCAGCCTAGGTGGCATAGTGAGACCTCATCCCTACAAAAAAGAAAACAAAATTAAAAAATTAGCCAGGCATGGTAGTGAGTGCCTGTAGTTCATATTGAGTTTTGTTCATATTTCACTAAATAAATGCTAACTCTGGCGTTTCTAGCTCTAAAAACTTTGAATAACCTGCATAATGAACATTTGTATACCTAACCCTGAATTGTACCCCACATATTTTTAAAAAACAAAAAAACTTTGAATAATATGATAGCATTAAAAGATTCTTCTTTTGTTTGTTTCTTTTGTTTTTCAAGAAAGGAGTTGAGTAAAATAAATTTTTCTGTCTTTTGGTTAAGTCCAGAATTAAGACATTATAATGTTAGACAATTTTATGCATTCTGATGATACTTACCCCCCAAAAAAATCCTTTTATTCCTAACAAGACATTTACTGGTTGCTTTTCAGATCCTCCAAAGGACAATGGTGGTTCAGAAATCCTGAAATACTTGCTGGAGATAACTGATGGAAACTCTGAAGGTAAAGTTTTTTACAATTGTGTTATTCAAATCCAGTAGCAAACCCTATTTACTAATATGGTAAACATCTTTATAGTAACAGTGGACAACCATTAATCTGAATGATAGAGCTATTACAGTAAACAAAATTTAATCACATACCGGCAGTTTTTCTCTTGCAAAACACAGCACCAAATATCAGAGTCTGCTTGAAATGTACATTTTTGGCATTTTAAACATTTTTTATGTTTTTTTTAACTAGAGCTCCTAATTTAATAGAATAAATAAAGTTGTTTTCCTCTCCTAACTTGCCACATTTTTCTGGGAATTCTTATAGTCAGAGAAAATACCAGAAGAAGGATGGTTGCGTTGGAAACAGTAAAGTAATCTACAAATTCCCATGTGTGATGGCAAACAGTGTATTATATTGTATGCTGTAACAAGGGTCACACTTCTGCAAGTTTAGAAAATGTCTTTTCATCTTCATTGTGATTTTTCGCTTAAATTATTCATTACTGTATACACTTGGCCTATAGTAGGACTGTGTTAGAGATCAAATTAATAACACTTTTTAAAAATTTTTGAGGTTTTCTTTCTAATAAATTTTATTAGACTTTAATAGAGAAAAGCAGTTATCAAAACTTTCAAAATGACACATTATCTCACCACTATAATAACTCCTATAACTGTAAAGTTTTTATAAAAGTGTTTACATACTTATGGCCAAAAAGAAGAAAAAAATGAAAGAGTTGACAGTGACTTTCATCCTGCACTACAGCAGCGCCTGGAATTTTTGGTTTCAAAGTCTTTCAGGTCCTATTTTAAGCTGAAACCATGAGAGTTCTATGAGAGAGCACAACTCTTCTTAACGTAAAGTCATATTTTGTGCTAAAAATTGATTTAGCCTTTTTGTGTTACAAAACCTACCTAGGAGGGAAGTCATAGATGTATGTCAGTGGCTCACTGTGAAAACCTAAACATGTCTTGATGGCTGTCTCAGCTACTGGTGGCAAGTTAAAAGTAGGCACCATTCTGGACTTATAGTTAACTACTTTGCCACTGCATGGGTGAATGATTACCTGAATCTTTTCAGAAATTCATGTTCTCAGCTACCTTTTCAGTACAGGTTTTCTGACCTGTGATACTGGGATCATTGTTTTTAATAGTCCCCCTTCTCCTATGGCCTCGATGCGGGTGACCTTGCTATAAATATAGCCTAATAAGCAGCTGAGTTATTATGGAAGTTACTCTAGTAAATTATCTTGTACTAGAGTAAAAGTAGTTTCCGTAAATCAACTTCATGGAGTAAAAGGCTTTTGTGAAGTAGTGAGCTGGAAACAAAGCCTGAGAGAGGAGGGAAAAGCATACCAGCAGCCCAGACATGCGAGGTGGCCAGCAGTTGACACAGCCCCAGATGCTCTCTCTTCATGGTCTCAGCCTCATCAGGCATCCAGCCTCCTCTGGCCACCCCGCTTGCTCTCTTCAGTTCCGGTCAGTAGTCAGATAAAACCTGGCTCATACCAAGTGTTGGATTCTTGTCATCCTCCCTGGTGGCATTTTTCTGTTAAGTGGGGCTGCGTAAAGACAGCCGGAAGACCCAGGCTCTAACAAGAAGATTTCATTTACTTTTAATCCCCAGGAAAATACGAACAGGGAGGAACTCATCAGCAGCTCCCCCTCCCACACTTGCCAGAAGCCTCGTGGCCAAGCAGGCAGCCACATCCCTGGCTGCCCCTGAGGCCTCCTCACGCTGGAAGGGTTTCCTAGCATGCTCAGCCCTCCTCCCATGCCAGCTGCACACTTTAGCTGGTTTCTCTCACCCAGGCGCCATAGTCAGCAAATGTAACAGTGGTGATATTAAGTCGTCTAGCCAGCAGTGCTAAGTATTGAAAATGACTCCCTGTGTTTTAGTATTTAACTTTGTAATTTAAAAAAAAAAAAAGAACTTTTTGGCTATTTTTCAAACAACAGTAGATATTGGTTTTCATGAAGATCACAGAACTTTTTCTTGTCAGTAATGGCTGATGTTTCTACATTTTGACAAGAGATATAAACTCACTCATGAGTCTTGTTTTACAGCAAATCAGTGGGAAGTAGCATACAGTGGATCGGCGACAGAGTACACCTTCACCCACTTGAAACCAGGCACTTTGTACAAACTCCGAGCATGCTGCATCAGTACTGGTGGACACAGCCAGGTAAACATCTTTGGTCAATGGCAAGCTGTCTATAACATCGAGATAAAACTACAGTTTAAAAATGTATCTCAGTAATGCAGCCTGGTGGCATAACATTAGGAAATTTAAAATAAAACTTTTTGAATTGTGCTATAGAGGACATAAAAGATAGTCCCAAATGATTTCTATCTGAATTATGGTAATTTCAGGCACGTTTGTCGTTTAGTTATTTCTCAGAAGGCTTTGGCATAATCACACGCGACAGTTGAGAATTGTCTGGAATTTGCATTCACCAAATAAAAAAGACGTCAGTTATTACAATGGTGGGAAAATAGAAAACATAGAGTCTAAGAGATAAGACTTGTGTGGCTCTGCTCTTAAAGCGTCTGTCAGTTTTGTGAGAACGGTAGAGACATACCTTCCTCGAGGTATTTTACTGCCATCTGCTGGAAAGCCGTTGTAAAGACCTAGTAAATTTATGATGACCGGGCTGAGTAGCACATTCGTTTTCCTGCTGTCTGGCATGTATGCGACCTCCGCCTGGCCAGTTAACAATGCCGGGAGCCTTGGTATCAATCTCATGATGTGCCTGTGGGCCCCAAACACAGGAAGTACTCTAAAATGAGGTGATTATTGTCTAAATGACTTTAATTTACATGTAAAGAAGCTAGTAGAGACAAGATGTTAAAAGAGATTTTCACTATGGAAATATTTAGGATTATGGTTGAATCTACTAATATTTAGAGAGAAAGAAAGAGAAGGGGAGATGGTGGCTTGTGACCCTGTGCTGGGTTGAGTCCACAGGCATAGGCCTGCCATTTGAGTGTCTAACTGTTGCAGTCAGCCCACCTGCACTGTCCACTCTTATGCTTATTTCCCCGCCCTTCCCCCCAAGGATGACAGTGCTGGATCATCTAGATTGCCCATATTAACAGACTCCCTGTGAAGAAGGTACCATGGGCCCATCCTTCCACAGTGCCAGAACCTTCTGGAATGCCTTGCAGGGTGGAGTACATCAAAATCAAAGCCAAAATTATCAGCGGGTGGTTCCTGTGCTTGTGAGGCTGCAACATGTATAGAGCCCACTTCCTCTGCACTGCCTCCCTCTGGAAGAAGACAGAGTGTGGTTGAGCTGCATACTGTACCTTGTTTTCTCAGGAAGACAGCTTGCACACCGCCAGTCTTACACAACCAGGTCCTGCAAAATGAAGGCCTACTTGTTTTAGCAGTAACAGAACCTGCTGGTTAACATCAGACTCAGTTGACTGGATATTGATTATATTTGCTTTTTAGCTCTCTATGTGAAGAGTTGGCCATTTATGACACCATTTTAAAATTGTATTCAGCTGTCGTTTTGTGATCTCTTTTGTCCTCATGAAGAGTCTTTCTAATTTTGTTTTAAAGGAAAGTATTTGTGTACTTAGTATACACAGCACTTGCAACTGCTAATCTAACCTTAAAAATAATTTTCTTGGGCCTGGGCCGCAGAGTGTTTTTACCAGTGCCATATGTAGCATATGTCCACTCTTAAACCATGCACACACTTTTCTATGAAGATCTCACTGCATAAAAAGCATATGATGAGTGCACATTTACTGTGTAACCCTTTTTGATAGCGTTTACAGTTATGAAGTGGAATTTGCCTGATGTGCAGAGGTCTGTTAGATTCACATAACTAAGAGATGATTCTCTCCGGTATTTCTCCTGCAGTGTTCTGAAAGTCTCCCCGTTCGCACACTAAGCATTGCACCAGGTCAGTGCCGACCACCGAGGGTTTTGGGTAGACCAAAGCACAAAGAAGTCCACTTAGAGTGGGGTGAGTGAATAAATCTTCACATTGACGTTGACTTTCTGGACAGTTGGAGATTAATGCCTAATGTTTTATAGCTTCGTGTCAGGACTTCCTTTTAACTGTGTGTCTTTTTTTCTGTTGGACGTGTCTGTATTCTTCTTAACGTACATTGGCCCGGGTTTTTGATGTGTGTCACCCCCTACACACACACACACACACACACACACACGCACATGCTTGCTCATCACCCTATCCCAGATGGAGCCACACACGCCAGTCAACCTCACCCTCCCCTTCTCTAGGGAGTGTCTCAGAATAGCCAGTTTGATCATGAAAGGAAAGTTGGGCTCAATTTAGAAATAAAGCCAAGAAATGGTTCATAAGGTACCATTGAGCTCCCCCTTCCCTTTGCACACGGCCCCCTTGCTGCATCATTGTGGGTGGGTCCTGGTGCTTTACAGCATTGACTAAGCTGTGCTAGCATTTCTCATTGTGCCGCAGTTTACAACATGGAACATTGCAAGTATGAACATGCAGGGCTCTAGCAAACTATTTTTCCCCACCACTTATGTCTAAAGTATAAAACAGTGTGCCAGTTTGGGGTCCTGCATCTTGATTTAGCATGTCCTTTGGTTTTAAGCTGAAGACTTTCATTCCCTCTATTTCTCCTATTTATCTTGCATTAACATGTGAAGACATTTGTGTCATAATTATTTTGTTAATGCCATTATATATACTTGAGTGCCTTGGTTAGTATCCCTAACCTCATACAGGAACTTTTCCTTTTGTATCCATTTCTTTCTTTGGCGGGCAGGGATTCTTTTGTAAGAGAGATACTCAGGGCAGTCCACCCACGTGACATTTTGCACAAGTTGTGTGAAATCGGGTGTGACTCGGTCAACTAGAAGCACAAAAGTTTCTAAGATGAAGAAAATCCTTCATCCCCAGATGTCCCTGCATCTGAAAGTGGCTGTGAGGTCTCAGAGTACAGCGTGGAGATGACCGAGCCCAAGGATGTGGCCTCAGAAGTATACCACGGGCCGGAGCTGGAGTGCACTGTCGGCAACCTGCTCCCTGGAACCATGTATCGTTTCAGGGTGAGGGCTCTGAACGATGGAGGGGTGAGTATAGGGCTATCCCCCATGGTCAGAATGCGAGACAGGAGCACTTCTGTGTCTGCCCTCCTGACATCCTTGGCAGCATCTATCCAGCCTTGATAGCCAAGAAAGGGGCGTCTGCGATCTTATTTCTGAGTAGGTGTTGTGACCCAGCATTGGAAATTTTCTGGGTTTTTTGTTCTCACACTGTTCTATTAAGATTAAGGTTAATTAGAACATCGCCGGGTAGATGCTTTTGATAGTCTTTGGAAAATTTCCTACTCTCTTGTTGACTTGATTTATCAGTTTTGAAAAGTTAGGACTACAGAATAGTTCTAACAAAAGTTCGCTACCATCTTGTCTCAATGAAACAGCAATGTCTTAGGTCCATTTTTAAAGCTGCAAAGGGGTAGAGTCTGGGATGCCAGCTTATTTTTGTCTTAAAGGAAAAGTGCAGAACTTTCTGGCCCTTCCTTCTAGTGCTCCATCTGGAGTTTTCAAGTTGAGCTATCAGAGATTGAGAGTATGTATGTCTAAACTGTATCCACAAAGGTGCTTGTTCTTCTTTCTTTGAAATTGCAGACTGATATGGCGGGGCGGATTCTTAATGAGCAGGAGGAAGCCCAGAGACCATGGGCTTTGGTGTGTCAGGGATGGGGGTTGGGGGGGGCGTGAATGAGGGCAGGAGGTGTGGGTGAGTAAACTGATGCTGCAGCCCTCCCCAGAGTGCCAGTGGGCATATGACAGGCTCTTTGCAAGTAAACTGACTTAATTAATTGATGAAGTTTTTAAAAATAAGAAAACCCAGCTTACGGTGACTCTGAGTTGCCAGTGACTTTTTTTCTAGTTCCCAGAAGTGAAATGTGTTTGTCTGTCTTTAGCCAGTTCATGTTAGCCACAGCTGGCTATGAAGACATTTGGTCTGAAGTAGCCTGTCGGACCTTGAACAGGAACTGATTTTCTTCTAGTTCTCACTGGGGGAGAATTTCAGACACAACAAAGACCTGCAAATCAAACAAAAACACCTAAACATGAAAGCCTGTGCACCCGGACTTAGATGTAAGTGGCAGGGAGATGGGTGCTGGTGACCACACTGTTGTGCCTGCCCCGGCCCAGCCCCTTCTCAGGTCCCTCTGCCGTCACAGAGGTCTATGTGCAGCGGGGCTGGGGGGAGTATTACTCCCTCACTCCCTGCACTGGTCAAAGAAACCGTCTGTAGCTCGGGTTTGTTCCTGTTGTTTTGAATGTTAACTATATGGCTGTAATTATCTTGAAGTCCACTTCACAGAGCTTGCCCTCCACTACCCAGGATCTTTGCAAATTGTGTTAGAACATACGAGAGGTGTCTTTTTAAAAATCTTTTTTCCCATTTTGAAAAGCACAGTCATATATTTCATTAACCTGGAAAGTATTTTACTGTTTGCCCCAACTCTTTGAAGGATCAAATATTCCAACGTTAAAATGGGTGGTTTGGGTTGTTATGGCTCTCTCAAAATGTGTTAAGTCTAGTGATGCTGGGCTCTGAGTGGTAACATAAAGAGGAGTGCAGTGAACACCTTTGAGTAGTTGAAATGGTGAGGACGTGCTGAGAAGGCATTATGGGAACATTAGTTTTCCAAATGGGAAATACCAGTAACTAAAAGAAATACCTAGAATTTGATAACTAGAAATTTCAAGTCGGTTTTTGTGCATGAAAAATTCAACTTCAGTGTGCGTTTGACTTAGTTTTCTTTGATGGTCTCTGAAAAATATTAAAGCAGATTGCCCTGTTATGGCCAGAATCACCATGCTTTTGTTTCTGATGTCATATTAAAGGAAAAATGTTTCATAAACCAACTTTCTAATTCTTTTGAATTAAAAATGTACATAGCTAACAGGTGTTTACTACTCAGGGAATGTATGTAGGATAAAACCTTAGACACGTTCAGATGAAAGCGCAAACCATCAGGAGACACTTTTTAACCAGTCATGTTGATGGTGATGTTAGCCTCGCTCTTTGTTTATAAGCTTTTGTATGCCCACACGCACAAACACATGCATATCTATGTACAGACAAGCGTATGTGTTCTTTCCTTTCAGTACGGCCCCTATTCTGATGTCTCAGAAATCACCACGGCAGCAGGGCCTCCTGGACAATGCAGGGCACCTAGTATTTCCTTCACGCCCGACGGGTGTGTGCTGGTGAGTTGGGAGGTAAGTCAGGCATGTTCTGCATCAGTTTCTGTTTATTTACTTTACCTACGCCCAAACACAGATTCAAGTTAGGAAACCATGAAGCTAAGTGTACATGTAGATTACGATTCTGCTCTGTGTGAGGTGGGCTCCCTTGGCTCTTGCTTGCATCCTTCAGAGTTGTGGCAATTTTACTACTGGTCAGAATTGAGAAGAGATTAAGTGTTTCTTGCACCTTTCTGCTACATGTGTTTGGAATGTTCTGGGTGTGTTGTTCTCTTTCCTGTTTTAGTTAGTTGAACACAAGCACAGAAGAATTTTCTTCTCAGTGGAATTATTTTGACTGGTTGAATTTCTGCTTTCCAGAGTCCTGAGAGCTCTGGTGCCGACATCTCAGAGTACAGGTTGGAATGGGGAGAGGACGAAGAATCCTTAGAGCTTGTTTACCATGGCACAGACACCTGTTTTGAAATAAGAGATCTGTTGCCTGCTGCACAGTACTGCTGTAGACTACAGGTAGGTTGACGTGATTCAGATAGGATTCATGAGGACTTAATGTTCCATGAAAGACTCTTTGGAAAGCCCACACCAAGGCTTGTGATGGAGGGATCAGGAGGGATGATATGGAAAAAAGAGGCCTTTGAAATAAACATAAGTATGGTTGTTTTGGTATCTTATGGCTCATATCTGCCTCTCTAGGAGATCTTGAAACTTAAGAACAAAATAAGATTCTTCTCTTTCTACTTCTTACCACCCATATCTCATTCCATGTTTGCCCGTTTGCTGAATAAATGACCAAATCTAAGGGAAAGAGGGCACAACTCCTTAGGGCAGGGGCTGTCTAATCCCTGTGAGGTGCACATTTCAGTGGGAAAGCCACTTGGAACTGCCAGAAGACAGAAAACTATTTACCAGCTGCTGAATGGAGCCAAAAGCAATATTAAATAAATTTGGAGGTGTCTGCATTAGCTGACAGCCCTTACCTCCCTCCTCCCAATACGGTTATCTTAAGCTTCCACTCGGGAGTCCAAATGGAAGAACATCCAGAACAATTGGTTCATCGCCTAACCCCCAAGGGGGATGATAATCATGGGTTTACTTTTACTTTATTCACTTGGATAAATTATTATGTTTTCTCTGTAAAGCCTTAGTGTTCTGAGAAAATAAGTTTCCCTGCCCTTTTCCTCCCACTAAATGTGTTTAGTAACGTTTCTTGAGCACACGATTGCGCCAGGATCAAGTGGGGGGAGTCAGGAGGAGAGATGCAAAGAGTGATCTTGTGTGGTTGTTGAACACGCAGAGCTCTGTCTTCCCACTTATTTAGATTTGAGTCGATACGGAAGCAGAGATGCCAGGCTTAAGTCGCAATCAAATTGCTTATTAGGTACACCCATTGTCTCTGGCCCCTTTGAATAAAATATCCCCTTCATAAGTTAATTTTCCATGTCAACTGAAACATTTCTGTTCGATTCTGCTGTATTTTAAACATTTCTGCTTAAACTCTTTTGTTACACACTATTGCTCCTTCTCGAATAAAGCACCTGGGACATAATTAACCTTTTGTCAATGAGTCAGTGTTACAGCAGATTATCAGATCTTTATCAGAGGATGCTGAGTCATTGCAAAAAGGTTCGGTTATGTGGCACAGTCCTGTTTTTGGACCCAGGCAGGATGTAAGTAAAGAGCTTTCTGCCACCACAGTGACGAGCTTCACTCTACTATGCTTTTCAAGATTTTATATGTTTTTAAATGTTCTTATATTTCTGTTTTTCTTTTCAGGATATATGTTGTCACTTAGCATTGACTTCCCAGAAATGCATTCTAAAAGATGCATTAATAAGATTCATAACTGCGTAATAATTTTGCCTCTCTGTATTAATAGAAAGAGAAAATATTTTCAAATATCTATACTTATTGGTCATAAAATGAGTCAGATGTTTTGAAGGGGATAGTACTCTTAAAACCACCACTGCTGATGCTAAGAAATATTCCATGGAAAGAGTCTCCTCAACCTATATTGATTTCTTGCTATTTATGGATCAAATATGACATTATTATAAAGTATTCTTTTGAATGTTTGGCAGCTTAAAAATTAAAGCATTGCAATACCTATACTATGTTTTATAAAAATTGGGTGAAAGAGATCTTGCTTTGCTCAGGAATTTTTGAATTTTTATATTCTTACTTAGCAATACTTTAAGAAGTACCAGCATAATTCTATTTATTAGACATATTGTATATTATAGGCATACTATTATTTAGTAAAAGATGCTTTTGAATTAAGTTTCCTTTGAAAACTAGTAATAATAAGTGATGTATAATAAATGGTGTAAATCTAGAAAGCGTTTTCCATAGAGCCAAGCTAGTTAGAAGAAAGTAGGATTCTGGGATAGGAAAAAGACAGCTGGAAAAATTGGTAAGATTCTAATCAAGTCTATATGTTGTTAATAGTATGGCATCGGTGATAATTTCCTGATTTTGATGATTATTCTGTGGTTATGTAAGATGTTGATATTAGGAAAAGCCAAATAAGAGATATACAGAAATTTCTCTACTTTTTTTACCACTTGTTCCTGTAAGCCTAAAATTAGTTTAAGATAAAGAGGATTTTGAAGAAGTAGGGAAAGTGGGACAGGAGATGCAGTGGAGTTTGTGTGAAGAGGGAAGGGGCAGAAGTGAGGGGCCGGGGTGGCCGCTTGAGCATGAGATGTCTACTGGAAGTGTAGATGGAGGATTCAGTAAGCAGCTGAATACAGATACCTGAACTAGACATCCTGGATAGAGGTCTGGGCTGTGCGTCTAAATGGGAGTAGCTAACAGATGATATTTACCTACTGAGACAAGATGAAATCTCCAAAAGTTTGAGTCAGTATAAAAGAGAGGAATTGCCCTGGCATATACCAGCACTAAGAGATCAAGGTGATGGCAGTTGGCAACCAGCAAAGGTGATAGAGAAGCAGCAGCAGGTAAAGTAGGAGGAGAAACAAGAATGTGGGGTTCCGGACACCAGGTGGTGAGTAAGGATCTAAAGGGGCTGGGAGAGGTTGGGATGTCAGCTGTTACTCTCAGCTAAGTCTGAGGAGGGCTGAGAACTGACTTCAGGTGTGGTTTTATTATTCGCATGGAGAACTGTAGCTACCTTTTCTAAATCCCTACTGCGGTTTCAGGACAGCAGGAGACTTAAAAATCAGATGGACTGGATTCCAGTCCCAGCTTTGCCTTTAAATGAGGCCTACGTTAGTTACTCTGACTCTGAGTGCTCTCCTCTGTAAAAGGCAGGTACACTTACCTGCCATTTAAGATTTACCTCAGAGGATTATTGTGAAGATCACATAGGACGTTAACTAAGTGGGTCATGCAAATATAAAGTGTTATTTTAAAATTATTCTTCGTCAGAAGTCATGATGGCCATGTTACCTCTTGCTTTATTAATGGAAAAGATATGATTGGTGTTTTTCGGAAAGTGGTCATGGGATTAAAGCAGACAGTTTCTAGGATTTATTTCTACCTGCATGTCTAGAAATAAATTGCATGCTTACTTCAGATTTATTTAACGGCAGCTAACGTGGAGGCATGAGAATGTGCTAATGGTGTTACGTGGCCTCTGTGTCTCTGTTCTGTTTTATAGGCCTTCAATCAAGCAGGAGCAGGACCACACAGTGAGCTTGTCCTTTGCCAGACACCAGCGTCTGTCCCTGACCCCGTCCCCACTCTCTGTGTCCTGGAGGAGGAACCTCCCAGTGCCTATCCTAACTCACCTTCCGTGTGCCTTGTGCTGAGCTGGGAAGAGCCATGCAACAACGGATCTGAAATCCTTGCTTATCACATTGAGTTTGGAGACGCTAGCATTACCGTGGGCAACACCACCACCCACATTATGAGAGATCTCCTTCCAGAAACCACCTACCGGTGAGTACAGGGAAGTCGAAATAAAGCTGCAGCAACACACCAGCGATTGGGGCTACAAGTGAACCTCCAGGGGAGAATAATCAACAAGTGCATCTCCCTGCTGTTCCCAAGAGACCAGATGTCCAGAGTATTGTCTCACTCTGAGCCCTCAGGCCGGAAGACCCATGGAAAAGCCACAGTGGTCTGGGAACTCCCTGGATGATTTTGTGTTCACTCTGACTCATACTCTACCCCAGAGTGAACTCAAAACCTTAGGTCAGTCTTGTGAACATTCAGGTCAGAAATTATTTTAAAACTTTGGCAAGGTGTTAGCCCACGAATTTCGCTTCTTCCAGACATTTCAGTGTGGCTTAAATGATTGTAAAACTTTTAAGATTTGTAGAAGGAAGGCATTGGAGACATACTGACTTCTATTAAACAACCTATTGTCAAGTGACTTCCAAAACAATCTAGATTTCAGGGCCTCAAATGAAGGGACAGATGTTGAGAATCTTTGTTTAATAAGGAAATGCCAATAGCAGTTGAAATTATCAAAAATATCTTTCATATAAGTGGTTGATTTAAAAACATACTAGAAAGTACCTTAGAAGATAATTCTTTTATAGGGAAGATGAAATAGTTTAGAAATGTAGGACCTGTCAAAAGGTGAGCTTAGATTTGGATAGTAAAACCTCAAAACTATTAAAAAGTATTTGATAGATGTAGCATAAATAACTTTAATTCAGTGTTAATATGCCAAGGCTAGTATATTGAGCTAAATGTGAAACGAAAGTCACAATGGGAGGATGTCACCTTTTAATCTTACAGGGTGGCTTGTAAGGTACCATTTTAGACAGATAGCATGGAAATTGAACAGTTTTAGGAAAAGCAGATCTTTGGCCCTAATCATATAGTGTGATCTTAACCAAAAAGAAAAAAAAAGATGTGACCAAAGTCTTTGCTGACCAATAAATAAATCATAAACTAGATGTTTTATACTTAAGATATTAAAGTAATTTATGTTTTGTGAAACTTTATACAACTTTACGAATTTAGTTTCTGTAGTACACAGTTGAGTACTACAAGAACTCTGATCGGCCATTGCTTTGCTAAGCTCTGGTGTCGCCATGTGCTCTTTGAGCTAAGGCTGGACTGTGTTTCTCAGGTGCTGGCCCCCTCCCCTACCTTAGGGAGGTGAATCCCCTCCTTCTCTCTAATTTATTTTATAAATAAACTGTATTTTCTAATCTAAAAAAACCCCAGATCAACCCTGTTTTGTTCTTCACGTTTCAGAAACAGAACTGCAATAATTACAATGAAATGCCAAATGAGTATTTCAAGTAACTAAAGGATACAATTTTGATCCAGTCAACTTTTATCTTACTTTTACTGTCCCATAAGTTTGTTAAAACATAAGTGAACAGATCCTTCGAGTTTGTTCCTTACCTGTGTTGCCAGGGTGGTTTAGTGCCTCTTTCTGGTAAACCACTAAAGCTTACAAAACTACTCATTGGCTTGCTGATATACCCTATAGAAATCATTGAAATTGCCGTACTAGTTTTAAAGACATTGCTTTTAGGTTTATAAACTCAGTTTGAAATTGAATGTGTGTTTTGGTTTGAAGAGAAAACAGTTATTAAAAATGGAAACCTCACTTTCCTTTGCGTACTTCCATAGACGTTGCAAGCCTAGAGAGGTACCCGGAGTCACCCCTACCCAATCTCTTGTCTCCAGCATCTTCAGTGATGGGGGGGCAGTGGTTCCAGCTTCCACTCACCAGGCAGCCCATGCTTTTTGTGAATAGCTCTATTTTTACAGTGTTTCTCTTATATTTGTTCAGGCCTCTATCTAAAATCAACTCAGTTGACCCTGGAACTTCCCTGAGAGCAGTGGTTCTCAAAGTGTAGTGGCTGGACCAGCAGCGTTGGCATCACTTGGGAGCTTGTTAAAACGCAGATTATCAGGCCCCATCCCGGACCTGCTTCATCAAGCATTAGAGGAGTAGGGCCTAGTTCGGGGATCGTTAATTAGCCTTCCAGGAGATTCTGATGCCTGGCAAAGTGTGAAAACTTCTGCCCTAGACCAGTGATTCTTAAATGTCATTGTACGTAAGAGTTGCCCTGAGAGCATTTCCAAAATGCAGGTGTCTGAGCCCCACGCCTGTAGACTGTGACTTAGTAGCCCCCAGAGGGGACCTAAGCGTCATTATCATAATATCAGCTGCCTCAGATCAGCTGTCCCCACCATCATTCAGATTGTCTTCACTAGCATGGGTGTTCTGTAACCTCCCCCAACCTCTTCTTTGGATGATTTCTGTTTCTTGATGGCCTCCCGGACTTGCAATACCCAGACCTCCAGGAATGAACCAGGACTGCCACCTTCCTTGTTCTCCGTGCTGGGTAGTAAGATTGTCTGAGATTACTGTTTTTTCTTTTTTAGCAATTATATGTCTTACTCATTCCAAGCTGGCAAACAACTAAAACTTATAAAGTAGATTTGTTTGTTATGCTCCTTTTGCTAGGTAGAAAGGGGATGCAAATAACAGTTATTGGGTCCTTACTATATATTAGGTGCTCTGTTAGGCTGCCAAGAAGTGAATCATAAATCGTTTTTTCACAATTAAGATGAGGTGGGCTTTAGTAAGAGACAAGCTCTGTAGTAACAGACTGACCTTGATTCCAATCCTGGGTCCCTCCCTGTCTCTGTGACCTTTGGCAAGTTATTTAAGCTTTTCGTGCCTCAGTTTCCTGATCTATAAAATAGGGATAATTTTAACTACCTATCAGGGATGTTTATGTTGTAGATAAGAGTTTAGGTACCTAGTATTTGCTTGACACATAATAAATAAGTCACCAGTTAATTATCTGTTGTTAATGTTTGGTAGGGAAGAAATGAGCTGGAAGGGCGCTTGTGACCAGATCATAGATCAGCTTATCTGTGGAAATCTGGCATTATCCTTTAAGGATTTTTCCTCTTCAAGACAAAGCATGAGAAACCAAATGGAAGGGACTGGAGTTGGAATGGTGGTGCTGTAGCTAAAGGAGCTGTCTGGGGAAGGAGCTTGTTGAGGCTGCTCTGGTTCCTCCGAGTGCATCTTTTTTCCCCAAAAGGAATTTTCTGCATTTATGCTGTTATTTCATACTTCTTTAGAAGTTCTCTGATGATTATTTTCTTTCCTATTTTTCTTAATTAGATGGTCAGATGGTAGTCTAGGGTTGGCTTCTCAGACCTCTCTTACCCCAGCCCTTTGCCCGGGGACCCTTCAGTCCCCTCACCCCACACTCACGACTTTCTGAGCTCTGGGATGACTCATCTAGATGAGAGAAGTCATCCTCCCAGTAAGGATGGTTTGTTTTGAAAGTCCTTCTTTTAATATATTTAGTGTTGGAAATTTGAAAGCTGTGATCTTCTGAAGCAAGCATGTATTTAGCATCTAGAACTAGATATTTTAATAGTTGATTTTTAGTAAAAATGTATAAGGAACATGCTTAGTTTGATGTACTTAATATTGTTAGTGTATTGATGGGTATTACAGACTTCTGGAAACTTGGAGAGATTTTTGTTTTGTTTTTTTTAATATTAGACTGGCCAAGATGGAGTTGGAGTTACCTTACGCCTCCAAATTGGAAAGCAAAATTCCATTTCTCTTGTACTTAATTTGCAGAGCTTTAAGATTTCAAAAATGGACATAATGCAAGTTACGCAAAACAAAACGAAAGACCAGCAGATTTCATCTAAGTTTCAAAAGTAACATTTACTTCAGCTATAGAAAAAGCTTCCTCAAATTTGGGTTTGGGATAGACTTAATTAATTTAATAAATCTTAGTTTTTATTTTCTGAGGTGAATCATTGGAATTGCTCCTCGGGTTAGGGTTTGTTTTGCTCATTAATCCCACGTCACCTCTCACTAGCAGGAAATTCTTTTCACATGCTGTGTTTTTCATCCCAAAATAAAACCAACAGCAACTGCCTTAGTCCTCGGTTAGTTTTCTCAGCTTCCTGTGCTCAGAAGTCTTAATATTTTCCCCACGATGCAACAGGCCATCGCCTCATTTCATTTTATCAGTTTCTCAGTTCTTTTTCAGTTTTGAGTGTTGCTTTATCATTAGAACTAGCTAATGTTCACTCAGTGCATCACTACATAGACAAATGTTTTTCATGAGTTTTGCTGAAGCAAAATATGTTTTTGTGAAAATGCAGGGTAGGTTGAATTGAATGTTTTTAAAATCTAGATAATTGATTTCAGGGCCAGATGATAATTGAGTAGAGTGAAAATAAACACGTTGACTGTTCTAAATGCCTGTTTTATTGGCAAAAGACAGTTGTTAAACTGAAAGTGTGATTTGAATTGAAATGACTTTTGGGGGGATTTGTGGCCAGGTCTTGTCCCAGTTATGATAGAGAATTTGGTGTGCCAGATGTATGGAGTCCTTTGAGCTTGATGGGGGCCAGTTCGCACCCCAATCTGACCTGAGTCCCACGTGGGATCAGTGCAAGTGGCTGGACCTCACTTAGCTTCACTCACGAAGTAGACAAGTAGTTCCTACCTTAGAGGTCAAAGCAGAAATTAGGAATAGCGCTACATATGTCAAACCTAGATTTTCACCCCGAGTAGCTGCTATGTCATTTAGATTGGGTCACTTAGCCTCTCTGAATTTAACTTCAGTTTCCTTGCCTCCAACAGCAGAGATAATAGTTTGCACGCTGTAGCACATTGGCAGTGTTTGTTGTGGTAGTTGCTGGTACTGTTTTCATCAGTACTTGAGTGCTTTGCCTCACCCTCCCCTTCAGAGGATGGCTTAGAAAAAGTTGCTGAGTTCTTGAAAGTTACTGAGAGGAAGGAAAAGCATAGGTATATTTCAGTAATCATTTAAGACAGACTTTATAAATAGCTCACATCAGACCATGGGCTATATTGGAAAGCCGGACTTCTGGGGCTTTTGGAAGAACGCAGGACCCGCTGGAAGCTCTGGGCTCTTGGAGCCTGGGAGGGAGTTGGTGGTTTGCGCCCCTTTGGCTCAACACGCATTTAACGTGGCAGCACACATCTGATGGGGTCCTTAGAAGTGGACTAGAAGAACTCCTCAAACTTTTTCAGTTCGGGACAGTGAGGCCCAGGAAAGGGAAGTGACTTTTTGAGGGTCACGTTCAGAGACCCAAGCTTAATGCAGGATTGCTGTAGTAGCTGCTCTTTCTTGGATATGTACTGTATACTAAGCACTGTTTCTTTTGCCTTTCGTATATTACCTCATTAAATTCTAACAGCAGCCTCTCAATCTAGGCGATATGTATACTTTACAGACAAGGGCATTGAGCCTCACAGAAATTAAGTAACTTGCACGAGATCACATAGCTGCCAACAGCACTGTCTTTTTCTTCGGTGATGGAAATGGTTCAGTGATGGAATCTTCGCTGTCCAGGATAGCAGCCGGGAGACACATGTAACTGAGCCTTTAAAATGTGGCTAGTGGCCTGAGGAACTGAATTTTAAGTTTTGTTTTCTTTTAATTATTTTAAACTTGAATTGCCACTTGTGGCTGGTGGTTGCCATGTTGGAGAGTGAAGTGTAGAACTTTCTGACTCCCAGATCTTTTCACATTTAACTGGGTCGTGTTGCTGTATAGATCTAGTTCAATTTTCTTTCTTCCACACGATCAAAAGTTACATTCAGCCCTTCAGTGGAGTTTAAAGGCTGTGTCAGGTAGAGCTCAGCATCGGCTATCAGTTGAGTGGTGGTATCAGCACATTGCTCATGTTGTCAGGAGAGGTGGTGGCAGTCGTCCAGCTCCAGCGAAGATGTTCCCAGCACGCTGCCTTCACCACTGGGAAGGCAAAAGGATAACTCTGTAAGTTCGCATTTCAAAGTAGACCAGTGCTTTTGGTCCCCTTGGGTTCTTTTCTGGTTGTGTTGTGGGATACAAAATATTAAAAATTAGAAGTGCTTCCCATATTCCTTATCTTAATTAAATAATCCTGTTTGTAAATGCAGAAAAGAGGCATTTTATCCACACTTTAGAGAGAAGGAAACTCACACTTAAAAGTGTTAATTTCCCCAAGGTCCCGAAAGTGAAGACCAGGATTCCCAAAGAGGCTACAATGCTAAAGAGAGTCAAGCCCCCACCATAGTCTTCCTGGTGGTGGTGATGGTGCTGTGTGTATTAAGGCTGAGATTATATGTCTCGCTAGTACTTCTCAGTGAAAGCTCAGAGAATTGTAGGGATAAGGATGTAGGGAATCCAGTAATTGCCAAAGTACTGTGGTTCCTCTCGAGAAATAAGTGAATCTGCAAAAGAAATCAAAGAGCAAATCTGAATTTATATTTATGTCTTGATATCTGTATATTCTAAACTATTTTTTAGCTTCTAAACTGTTTTTTAATTTAATAGCTGATTCCACTTTCTTAGCATTTTTTTTCCCTTGAGCAGAACAGAACTATAACCTTAAGGAACCTATTACCTTACTTTCTTTTGTGAATTAAAGTAGCTAAGGGCTATTTGGCTCCACAGAGCGAAGGGTAGGGCCACCTGGAATACCAGGCGAGCCAGCAGGTGGAAGAAAGCATCTTGACCTCGATTCTATATATACCTGTGCCTAGAATAACAGGAAAGAATGGTACTTTAGATACTGGGAGGACCTTCATATAAATCTTGTAGGATATGTGTTAGCTGTTGAAGAAAGATGAAATGTCTGGCATAATTCCCTTTTCCCGAGAAGGGAGGGAGGGTAGTAATTTTCACCATCATGATGACTGCCTTTTATTTATTTTGAGTTGGAGTCTCACTCTGTCACCCAGACTGGAGTGCAGTGGACGCTCCCGGCCACCGCAGCCTTGACCCACTGTGCTCCTGTGATCCTTTTGCCTCAGCCGTCCAAGTAGCTGGAACTACAGGCGCGTGCTACCACACCCAGCTAATTTTTGATTTATTGTAGAGATGAAGTCTCGCCAAGTTGCCCAGGCTGGTCTCGAACCCATGGACTCAGGCAATCCACTCACCTCAGCCTCCCAAAGCGCTGGGATTACAGGCTGAGCCACTGGATGATTGCCTTTTAAAAAAGATTTTCCCTCTCCGCTTGCAAAAAAATCCAGTCATAGAAAGAAACTCTTGTGTTAATACCATGAAGTAATTTTTATAAGATTCATGTGGGAGGCAAGGAAGAGTTTAAGCCTTTTAGTGTTATACTGAGAAACTTAACATTACTTTATCTACACAAAAAAAGGTATAATATAATAGAATAGTATAATATAATAGAATCTGGGGAAAGTGAGACCCTTTGTAATAGAGTTTTGCTGATAAATACTTATCAGAAAAAAGTATTTGCTGCATTCCAAACTGAAGCAGATACTTGTCTAGTTCTGGTGATTATGACTAGAGCTGCCAGCAACATGTGCAGGGTTTTGTATGAAGATAAGTATTAATTTCTCTAAAATAAATACCTGGGAGTGGGATTGCTGAGGCATGTGATAAGTGTGTATTTAACTTTCTAAGGAGACTGTTTTCCAGTATGGTTGTATCATTTTGTATCATCACCAAGAAAATAGGAGCATTTCAGTTGCTTCTTGTCTTTGCCAGCACATTTTTTTTTTTATGTGATGGTATCTCATTGTGGTTTTAGTTTGCATTTCCCGATGGCTACTGAGGTCGAACACCTTTTGTGTGCTGGTATGCCATCTGTATATCCCCTCTGGTATCTGTTCCAGGCTTCTACTCATTTTTAATGGGTTCTTTTCCTACTGTTGTGTTTTGAGAGGTCGTTAAACATTCTGGATACAATCCTTTGTCAAATATGATTTGCACATACTTTCTCCCTGTTGGTAGCCTGTCTTTATTCTCTTAATAGTGCAGAAGTTTTTAATTTTTATGAAATTTAATTTTTTTCTCTTATGTAAGGTCATGCTTTTCATGTCATATCTGAAAACTCTTTACCTAATTCTAGATGACAACGACTTTCCTCTGCGTTTTCTTCTTAAAAGTTTAATATTCTACATTTAGATCTTTGGTCTATTTTGAGCTAAGTTTTGTATAAGGTGAGGTTTAAGTTGAGGTTCACTTTTATTCCCTATTGATAACTGGAAAGGTCAAAAAACAAAACCAAAAAAAACCTAAAGTAGCTAACACAAATTTGAAAAACTAAGAATAAAGTAGGAAGAATCAAACTACCTGATTTTAGGGCTCACTATAAAGCTACAGTAATCAAGACAGTATGGTACCAGTAAAGAGACAAACACACAGATCAACACAATAGAATAGACTTCATTTGTTGAAAAGACTGGTTTTTTTTCCATTTAGTTGCTTCTGCACCCTTTTCAAAAATCAGCTGGTCATGTTTGCATAGGACTATTTCAGGAGTCTATTCTATTGTGTTGATCTGTGTGTTTGTCTCTTTACTGGTACCATACTGTCTTGATTACTGTAGCTTTACAGTGAGTCCTAAAATCAGGCAGTTTGAGTCTTTCAACTTTATTCTTAGTTTTTCAAATTTGTGTTAACTACTTTAGGTGTTTTTGTTTTTTGACCTTTCCAGTTAACTTTTAGAATCAGCCTGTCTATATCCCCTAAGAAACCTCCTGGGAATCTTCCAATTCATGAATACTGTATGTCTCTCTATATTTCAAGAGGTCTTTAATATTTTCAACAATGTTTTGTAGTTTCTGTTTTGTTTCTTTCTTTGCTATTTCTATGCCTTTTTATTTCTTTTTTGCACTGGCTGGCATTTCTAGTAAATGATGTTGAATATGAGTGGTGAGAGTTGACAATCTTGCCTTGTTCCATATCTTAAAGGGAAAGCATTTAATCTGTTACCATTAGCATGATGTCAGCTGTGGGTATTTTTGTAGATGCCCTTTTCCAGGTTGAGGACGTTCTCTTCTGTCCTTAGTTTGCTGAGAATT
Source organism: Carlito syrichta (assembly GCF_000164805.1). Lineage (NCBI taxonomy): Eukaryota > Metazoa > Chordata > Mammalia > Primates > Tarsiidae > Carlito > Carlito syrichta. The sequence goes on from NW_007246004.1 coordinate 549,721, forward strand.
TTTATCATGAATAGAATTTGGATTTTATCATTTACACTTTTTCTTCATAAGTGAATGTGATCATGAACTTTTTCTTCTTTAGATTGCTAATATGATAGGATTGCCTAATGGCTAGGGAATGAGAGAATGAAGAAAGCAGGGTGTGGGGGGGAGTAGGAGATTTCTCCCACTGTCTGAGCACTCAGAGACTGCTTTGTCTCCTCAAGCGTTTCCTGGATGTGACCTGGAGCCCTATCCAGGCACATGTTCATTCCTGGATTCAGGCTGCTGTGAGTCAGCGGGGGTACAATGGAGGGGTGGTAATAATTCAAATTCTGTGCTTGCCCCAATCCAGCAGCTATTGTTTACTTTTTATAGTTCTTCAATGGCTGCTCCATTTATTTTGTTGAGGTCTAATAGCTTCATTCAGTGGGGAATGCACTGAACAAAAGTAAATGGACAGTGGGGTGCCCCTACTCCAGCCCATCTGGAATTAACCTGTTTTTCCCCTTAATAGCCAACAGGCATATTATGAGGTTGACTTGCTGACTTACATAGTCTTTAAGTTTGCAGAATTTAGGCTAATTTGAGGTCAGATGATAAATTTTGGTATTATGATACTTAAATAATATTTTCTGTTAATATATAAACAACAATTGCTATAAACGAGAAATACACAAAACTAAATTATGAGACTGCTTTAAAATAATCTGTTTCCTAAGCATTTATGTCCATATTTCGACCATGTGTTTTACTGTAGTGTGTTTTGAAACACCGTTTCAAGTTCAATTCGGGTTTAGATGTTGGGAACTTTGAGAGCTGGTGACAGCACTGCTTAGGTAGCTTGGTGATATGCCTGTGTACCCAGCACGGTGTTTAGGTGGAGGTCACTGAAGGGTTAGGAATGAGTCACGAAGAGATTAAAGGAGATCCAGGCCTGAGAGTGTCTTAAGTGCTGAAGCTGTGGCCATGTGTGACATTAGTTGAGAAAACATAATTTGAGGAATTGCTCATATTGCACAGAAGAAAAGAAAAAGCAGAGATGGAAGTGGGTAGGCTTCTGGTCAGAAAAGCAAAGGAGAGATGTCCTGCAGGGGTGTGTGGACCATCAAGGGCCAGGAAGAAGCAAGCTTCAAGATCATGCAGGAAGGTGTGCTGAGGATGAGATGGAGCAGTGCCATCCACGTGTAGTTCAGTGACCTTGGAGAACTTTTCCAGTCAGCTAGTACTGAATTCAACTAGTACTGAGTTAAAGGAACAAGAAAAATAGGAAGAATACTCCCTCTGAACATATAAAATAATAATATTTCACATATACCTTTTAACTTCGTTTGATTTTAAATCCCTTGACCACAGGAGTAGTGTCAATATGTCTTTTTTACCATAACTCTGTACTGCTCATAGCAAACTCCTAGTTAAGATTTTTGTATCTCTCGATGACATGCTGTTCCTTGCCTCATCTACCCACTTAGCCTTGTTGAGGACTTACTTGCAGAGACTGTTGGGTGAGGCTGGTGAAGGGAGAGGTGAGGCGTCCTGTTGAAGAGTTGCTGCCTTTGTTTCTGACTCTGAGGGAGACTCATGTGTCCTCCTGTTTAATTTGTGCTTTCTAGCTTACGTACTTTTAAAACTGACTCAGGTAACTAAAGGGTTGCTAGAGCAAGACATGGAAGCATGTTGTGAGGGTAGCATTCCTCTCAGACAGCAAACTTTTTTTTTTTAATTAAAGAACTAAGGAATATCTTGCTCGTGTGCTTTCTTTACTATTAATTTTTGGAATTTGGGGCATAGTCTGTCCTCTGAGCTACCCAGTGCTCTCTTTGTCTTGAGTTACTTTAACTTGTTTTTCTTTATTTCACGATATTGCTTTAGGGGCAAGTAATAAATACTCCATCCAATGTTTATTTCTAATGAAAAACAACTGATTGTTACACCTGTGTGGTCTGTGTCTTTTTTCCTTTCTCTAGGATCAGAATTCAGGCTGTCAATGAAATTGGAGCCGGGCCATTCAGTCAGTTCATTAAAGCAAGAACTCGGCCATTACCACCCTCGCCGCCCAGGCTGGAGTGTGCCGCGGCTGGCCCTCAGAGCCTGAAGCTCAAATGGGGAGACAGTAACGCCAAGACACACACTGCTGACGACGTGGTGTATACACTACAGCTGGAGGACAGAAACAAGAGGTGAGGTGGGCCTGGGGCTGTCTGGGAACTTCTGTGGCCTGATGGAGTCTCACTTGCTTGTCATTTCTTACCCTAAGACCCTCTTCCTTCTCGTTCAAAGAGCTCCTGTATGTTCGAGTCCTGTGTTTTATACCCAGAGTTGCATGCTCCATTCCCTGTTTGAAATGTCTAAACCGGGCACAGTGGCGCAGCCTGTCATCCCAGCACTTTGGGAGGCCAAGACAAGACGATTGCCTGAACCCCGGGGTTTGAGATCAGCCCAGGCAATTTGGCGAGACCTCATCTCTACAATACATCAAAATTAGCCAGGTTTGGTAGTGTGCACTTGTAGTTCCGGCTACTCAGAAGCCTGAGGCAGAAGGATCGCCGGAGCGCAGCAGGTCGACTCTGCGGTGGCTGTGAGCGTGCCACTGAACTCCAGCCTGGGCCACAGAGTAAGACCCCAACTCAGAAAAAAGAAATGTCTAAGCATTCCAAAGATTCTGATTTTCCTACAAGTGACAAAATATACTTGTTTTTTCTTTCTTAAAGATAGTTAATGGAGAGGTGATCTAAAAGGAAAATTGTCCAGTTCAAGTCCACACTATCTAATAACATAATGCTAGTATTAGTCACAAGCATAGAAGGAGATAAGACTCAGGAAGAAATGTTAGCTCTTTAAATATTCAGTAGCCATCAGGACAAACATGTTTACCAATCTAAAATAGCTGTGGGTGATATACAGATGGATGCTGTGCTCTGTAACTATGGGCAATGCACTATCAAATTAACCAGAGCAAACAGGAGGTTCTTTACAAGACTCCATGCCAAGAAAACACTCTTGGCTATAGAAATCAAATCCAGCTTTTCACATAGTATTTGTTTAACCTAACTTCATTTCCTCTGAAAAGGGCCAATCGGAAGACAGGCAGCCAAGCTGTATTTAGAAATTATCAGACATTGAGCAAGAGTTAATGGTGACAGAGTGTTCTGTTTCCAAAAGTCCTAATCGGATACTCGGGCAGACAGAGTGGGAGATCACCATAAAACCAAGACAGCCAAAATGCTGCTGCTAACCTGCTTTCCTGCTGAAACACAAAACCAGTGTTAGTGTAGAAGCATTTCTGTCATTTCCTTTTTGACTTGCAGTATTCTGTTTTTTTACCCCAGGAACTGATTCTAATTACCAAGAACCCTGTCCAGTCTCTACCCCACCCCAAGTCAGGCACTTTGATTTCAGGGCAATGGAGTCATGGCAACCTTCAGTGAAGACCACGGTCAAGAAAAACACAAGGCCCCGCCTCCAAGGGCATAATGTCAACTCAAAAATGGTCATAGAATATCAAGGCTGTAGGAGAAAAGTGCTCTGGGAGTTTGGAGAGGAGGCACAGGCCATCTGGTTGCAAAGATCAGGAAAGGTTTCTTGAAGGAGGCAACATTTGAATTTGGCTTTGAAGGACCTGACAAACCCAGTAGTTTGACGGCAGAAGAACAGAAACTGTCCTCTTAGAAACTGGTTCTAGTGGAGAAAGCTCAGAAGAGAATAAGACTTCCTTTGACAGGTTCATCGAAGATTAAACTAATACTCATCCACGAGGCCATTCATCTTACTGGTCATGTTTTCATGGGCTCGTGATTAGAGTGGCAGGAGACTTTTCAACCAAGGGAGGGCTGGCAAGAACAGGATTACAAACTCACAGAAATCACAGTACATACATGCAGCCCGCGTTGGAGAAGATCTTAAATGAATCTTTTCATTTTGTATGGGCTTGTGGCTTGGTTGTAGAGAGGACCTTCCTTAGAAAATAGCTTCTAGCTGTACTGTTTTAGAACAAAGTGAAACACAGAGACGTTGGAGTCGGTAACTGAATTGAAATTGGAGCCCCAGCGCACTGCTCTACTGCTGTCCCCAGGGGGAGGGCTGGTGGCTCTGCCCTCACTGGGCACCCCGTCTCTTAGTCCTGCCCTGCACCTTGTGGGAGATGCTGCCCAGTGATGCCTCATACGGAGACTGCTCTGATGCAAGGCTTTGCATGATACAAGCACAGCTCCTGGGCGCAAACAAAATCTCTGCGAGCACTTTGCCAAATGAATTGCTGTCATGAGACATTTAAATATGCCCTCAACAGAAAGTAGTACAGAATCGAATGATCAGTACTTGCTATTTCTTCCAAAAAAAAAAAAAAAGGCCCAAAGCTTGCCTTGTTAATCAAATAAATGACTTGGCTAATCTAAATGACAGTTTAAGAAAACTTACCATTAGGGACAGTACTTTTCTTAGTTTTATGAGCTAGAGTCCAAATTTATCTTTTTAAAATTAGATTTGTCAGTGCTCTCAGAAAGTTATTAAAGTAATGTGAGTATAGAGCATAATAAATTCTCGTTCTCTTTGTGGAATGGTTTTTCTTGGATTTTGATAGAATGAAAACAGCCTAATTTTAGTTTAAAGATAACCTTCTTCAGTGTCTTGAAACCGAACTCCTGTAGTGAGTGGCCCTTTGAGCCCAAGCTTTGACCTTTGGGTTCGACAGAGGAGTGTCAGGGAGACGCAGTCTGAGTCAGAGGTGTCGAAGCCTTGCTGTGAGCACCGTCGCGGTCCGCCTGGTCTCCGTGAGGATCCTGGGGACCTGACTTCTTCACTCTGGGAGCCGTGTCCTCCTCAAACCTGTGGCTCCTTTGCTGAGCACGCTGGAGGAGTCTCCTGCTGTGGCTCTTGGGAAAGTACTCATATTCTTGACATATGCATTGACTTATTAACCTCCAGTAAGTTCTTATTATGAATGTGGCAAAAAATTATGTATCCTGCTTGTGGCCAGTGTGAGAACCAGAGATAGATTTAATTGTGGTCTTAGTTTACTTTCTTCCCGTGAGCTCTCAAATCCTGCCCTTTGCTGCGAACACTTCACAAACAGTCACTGTGGGCCTTTGAAAAGGAAACTATTAGCCGGGCTCGGTGGCTCAGCCTGTAATCCCGCGCCTTTGGGAGGCTGAGGTGAGCGGATTGCCTGAGCCCGCGGGTTCGAGACTCGCCTGGGCAGCGAGACCTCATCTCTACAATAAATCAGAAAATCAGCTGGGTGTGGTACCGTACGCCTGTAGTTCCAGCTACTTGGAAGGCCGAGGAGGAAGGATCACCGGAGCCCTGTAGGTCGAGGCTGCGGTGGCTGGGAACGGCCACTGCACTCCAGTCTGGGTGACAGAGTGAGACTCCAACTCAAAAAAAAAAAAGAAAGAAAGAAAGGAAAAGAAACTACTGATAGGGCTGAGTTGTCCTAGCCAGCCATAAATATTCTTAACACTTAAAGCACATTTTATAACAGAAGCACAATGGAAAATTAATAACTCTGTGCTTGATAATTTTCAGATGAGAGAGTTGAGCTGATTTTGGTCACTAAACTATTTCTGTCACGTTTTCCTCATTCATAAAATGAAAGGGCTAAATTAGAAGACGATCTGTGATGTCCTTTCCACCTTTTGCCCCTTAAAGCAACAAATCTTTGTAGGTTATTTATGAACAGAATTCTTTACAGAAAGGCGTTCCTTTTAAACAGTTGGGGCATGTTACCTCTTTTTCTTCGTATTTTTAGCTTCTGCTATTCACAAGTAAAAAAATAAGAAGAAAGATACTAGCTTCTCTTAAGAGTTAACTACTTAGTGTGCAAACCCCCTAAGGTATTTGCATCTATGATGTGCTGTTTTATGATGTCTATATATATATATATACCTCACAATTAAAAAATGAGAAAAGACATTTATAATGTTCAACCCAAAACATGTTCTTTAACTTTCTAAAGGAAACTTCTATTTATTGTACACCTAGAGTGCCATTATTTAGTTCTTCAATAAAAAGAGAAATATTTTCTTTACTTTAAAAAAATGTTTTTTATTTTAAAGATGTGGGGTACAATTCAGGATTAGGTATGCAAGTGGTCATCAGAAAAGTTTGGTCCTCCCCCAAAAGGGAAATGTTTTTTAGAAAGACAGTTGGGTTTTTACCAAAGCCTTCCACCATTTAGGTGAAAAAATATATTGTTTTTGACAAGTTGAATTGATTTCAACTATGATTAATGGAGTTTTATACATCAAATAAAGGAACTCTGTTTAAAGGAGCTCACAGTCTGGTGGGGGATGGCCGGCGACAGACACATTAAAACGAATTATGATATGAAGACTTAAAGTTGACACATGCACAGAGTATGGAGAGAAAATAAAGGAATAGTACCTACAAGGTAGGTTTAAAAGTAAATGAACAGAGAAGCCTCCTGCCTGAGAGCCTTAGGATGGAGACTAGTAACAAAGATTTGGGATTGGACGGAAAGTGCAGATAAAAATCTCCAAACCTTTCTGGAGGCTGAGAAAGAAGGATCGCCTGAGCCCAGCAAGTCAAGGCTGCAGTGAGCCATTATCATGCCACTATACTCCAGCCTGGGCAACAGATTGAGATCCTGACTCCAAAACAAACAAACAAAGTCTCCACAGAAAAGTACCCTGCACCTTTTCCAAGTACTGTCTCTTTCTACTTCCTGGCATTTTTTAAAAAATTAAGTTTGGGCCTGTTTCACAAAATAGAAGGGATACCAAAGGACATCTTGCTTAAACCCTTGGCTCAACTAGAAATTCATCCAGATCACCGGGCTTGCTGTGTGGGAAGGCCTTTTCCTTTGATGAGGACATTTGTTTCTCATGTATTTAAGCTTTTGACACTCAGATTTCTCAGTCCATGTGTATGTGGCAGCCTTCAAGCAGCGCTTCATATTTACAGGACCAAGTTTATACCAATAACTAGATTATGGTCATTCGGTCAGCAGTTTTGTCCTTGAATTAATGCTGTGTGCTAGGCCATACGAGGCCTATCTAGAAGAGCTTATCTTGCTGAAGAAATAAATTAACATTAAACAATGAACAGGTGGTACAAAATATTTCATTTAATTTTAATAGAAAAACAAAAATATAAATTAGTTTTGCCTGAGAGTGATTGAGTCTGTTATTCTTAACAGATCCAGCACAGAAAATCTGAATGTCTTTGGTTCCCCATGTTATACAAGAGAAACGTATCCTCCAAGTAAACATGCCCATAATGTTGCGTTAACCTAATACAGTCTCTAAAATAGCAGGATCAGCTCATGCATTTAAAAGATCGTAGCACTGTACCAACGATTTTGAAGATGCATTTATCTGTGTTACTGAAGTGAAATGTTGTACTGTCCTAGCAGAATTGGAGTTGGTACTGACCTTCGTCCTGACCCACATGGCCTATGTTCCCCATAATTGTGCACACAGTACCAAGGCGGGAGGAACGTGGATTCCAGGAACGCACTAGTGGCTAATCTGTCGTTCAGGTTTAGTCTGACAGCCAGTGTTTGTTAAAGCGAGGCTCCAGCGAAATCAGGCTGGGGGAAGAGGGATCTAATAGAGTGGATCGTTACCACTTGCTCTCCATTACCTCGGCCTTGTGCCAGTGACAGTCTTCTGTTCAACCAGCAAAACTGGAAGAGCTTTGTCACATTGACAGTGTGCCTGCCTGCTGACTGTTAGAGAGGGCAGAATTAATCTGCATAAAGAAACTCTGAAGAACGCATACCAGGCAACTAATACAAGTGGCCAGGGTATATGAACACTGGCAGGAGCAAACTTTCTCAGAGTGTGGCTGCCACAGGACAGGCCCCTGCCATGCTTCTCAGAGTGTGTTGCTGAATTGAAGAAATGGGCGTGAGGCAGCTAGCTCAGGGCCAGGCCCATGAGAGACCCCTCATTATTGTCTTCTCTGCTGCTCAGGACTCCAATCCAAAGCGATTGCCTCTGTTCGCAAAATGGCATTTGTGTATTACCTTCCACCGCCAGAAGGCAGCTAACAGGCTGATGTGAACCTGTAGTTGGATGCTTCTTGACTCGGGCATCGTATTCTGCTGTAATCCCAGATTTGTTACTCAATTTCCAGATGACTGGATCCCTTCATGTCTTGTTGCCCTAGTTTCTCCCATTACAGAGTACAAATAGTGATGCCTAATTGATGGAAGAAAAGATTTCACAAACGTTTTGTATTTCTTAGAGAAGGAGTATAAAAATCCAGCCCACAAAATAAAGAAGAGTGCTACCTTAGTCAATTTCAGGCTAAAATGTCTAGGTACAGAGGTGAGCGGTGGCACATGAACCCTCTAATCTTACTTGGACCAGTGGTAGAATTCAGACTTTCTTCTCCTTTATTAACAATAAATAAATAACAGATCGGAACTGGATAGCATTCTCCTCAGGTTGCAGCAAGGCCACTAAAATAGAAGTAGGCAAACAGAAGTTTGGAAAACTCTGGAAATAATTTCCTTAAAGGTAAAAATTCACTGCACACATTTGAAAGCAAGCTATGGGAGATTTCAAGGTTCCCAGCTGGTCTTTAGAAATTCTGGTCTTTTCTTCCAGTATAAATAAGGCTCTCTTGTAATGTGTCAGTGTCTAAAGTACAGTTTAAGCATCACAGACATTAATTTTTTTATTTCTTTATTCTTTGTAAAGGGCTTCCACCACTAGTAACTATAGTGAAGTTTTATTTTTTAGAAAAGGGGCGTCACACCCATTAATGAAAAAGTATCGCAGCCTGATCATTCAGAACCCAAAGACCCATCCATACACAGCCAGAAACGGAAAGGTAGAAATTAATCCTTTTCTTGTTTTTGAGTTGGAGTCTCACTCCGTCGCCCAGATTGGTGTGCAGTGGCCGTTCCCGGCTACTGCAGCCTCGACCTGCTGGGGTCCAGCGATCCTTCCACCTCAGCCCTCCAAGTAGCTGGAACTACAGGCGCGTGCTACCACGCCTGGCTAGTTTTTTGATTTATTGTAAAGATGAGGTCTCACCAAGTTGCCCAGGCGGGTCTCGAACCCACGGACTCAGGCAATCCACTTACCTCAGCCTCCCAAGGCACGGGGATTACAGGCTGAGCCACCGAGCCTGGCTTAATCCTTTTCTTTAATCTTTTTGCGATAGCTCTTGGCACTATCATGCTAAGTTTGTAAACAAGGACACTCGCCAACATCAAAGTCAGTTTAGGAAACACACCTTCCCTGCCTTAGATGTCCTACATGAAGCCATCTACTTCTACATAGACATGGTGTAGGACTCTGTGTTCTGATTGCAGTGAGGGTGAGTACTGTCCATCCCTGTTTGATACATTTTTCATTCCCAAATGCCACTTTAGAGATGTAGGAAATTCTCTCTCACTCATTCACTCAGACATACACACAATCCATGGAGCCCAGGAAATTTAAGAAAAAGAATTAAAAAGATGACTTGCCATCGTTAATGAATATGGTTGTACTGAGCTGCTTAGCAGCTGTTGATTTGTGGTATTGTGAAACGTTTTGAAAGGTGCCATTTGAAGGCTTCAGCAGTCTACAGTTCACTTTAGGTTAACAGGTTAGATCATTGTGAGGATCCTTAATAGGCCAATGTGAGCCTGTAGTTGGGTAGGGATTATGAAATAGCAACAAGGTAGTGAATGTAAACAATCTTAGCATTGGCTTTTACTTTCTTTTTTTTTTTTCTAGGCATATGTTTTATTCAGATTTTGTCCTCTACATCCTTGGCTCTTATTTTCTACCGTAAATATAAGTTATAAGACATTTAGAATATTCTCAGATGTTTCTTTCAAAACAGAACTGTTTTAAGGAAGCAGATTTTAAAACTAAATTCTTCATACGAAGTCCCCTACGTATGAAGGACTTCCATTCTGAGAATGCATTTGTAAGTCCGATTTGGTCGTAAGTTCAACAGAGTTAGCCTAAGTACTAAGCTAATGCAATCGACTATTTAGTGCTGTACTATAATAGGTTTATAATAACCTTTTTTTTTTTAGTTGGAGTCTCACTCTGTCACACAGGCTGGATTGTGGTGGCACACTCACAGCCACTCCAGTGTCAGCTTGCTGGGCTCAGGCGATCCTTCCACCTCAGCCTTCCAAGTAGCCAGAACTACAAGTGCGTGCTACCACGCCCGGCTAATTTTTTGTTTTGTTGTAGAGACGAGGTCTTACCATGTTGCCCAGGCTGGTCTCAAACCTGCAGGCTCAGACAGTCCTCTTGCCTCAGCCCTCAAAATTGTTGGGATTACAGGCTTGAGCCACCACACCCGGCCTATAACACTTTTCACATAAATAATACATAAAAAACAAACAAGGGCAACACCTTCGGGTCTCCTCCCACTGCGGGAATTTTTCTTTCCTCTTAATAAATCCTGCTTTCTAAAAAGAAAAGAAAAATAATGCATTTTTAATCTTACAGTACAGTAGTAAACACATTCACATCTTTGAAAATTCACAATTTGAAGATTCATGTGTAGTGAACTTCCCATATATTGTTATCTCCCCCATAATGAATTAAAATAAAGACACAAAGATGTAACATGATAGAATTTCTTCCTTCACTTGCACTTCAGTGCAGAAAGTCAACTTTCACAATGTTAAAGCCTAAAATACTAGGATTAAGGTATAGCCTTCCCCTAGAATTTCTTGAAAATGTCCAGGGTCTGTTGTTTTGTCTTCCAAGTGTATACTCAATAAGGAATCACAGGATATGCTTGATTCTTATGTTTGGATCTCATCAAATTTCTGTCAAGTGAACAAGACTGTTGTTGTCTGACTTGTTCAGGTTCACAGTGAAGGTGGCAGGCTCTGCCACTCGGCCAAGGATATGTATGTCTTGGTACCCCTGAAACCTTTCTGCTCTCCCAGTGGAGTTCTCTGACAGGAAAGCAGAATAAGCAACATAATTTTGTATTCACAAGAATGTCGACCTTTTTTTTTTTTTTTTTAGTTTTTCTAAATAGTCATTATTTTCTACAGCTTTAGGTTCATAGCAAAATGGAGCTGAAAGTACAGAGATTTCCAGTATACCACCTGCCCCTACACATGCACAGCCTCCTCATTATCAACATCCCCCACCAAAGAGGGACCTTCGCTACAGCTGGTGAACCCACACTGGCACCACTGGCACCCAAAGACCACCCGAGGGCTCACTCTTGGTGGAGTTCATTCAGTTGGTTGTACAAATGTATCGTGACATGTATCTACACATTGTAGTATCATATAAAGTTATTTCCCAGCTGGGCTCGGTGACTCAGCCTGTAATCCCGCGCCTTTGGGAGGCTGAGGTGAGCGGATTGCCTGAGCCCGTGGGTTCGAGACCCGCCTGGGCAGCGAGACCTCTTCTCTACAATAAATCAAAAATCAGCCGGGCGTGGTAGCGCATGTCTGTAATTCCAGCTACTTGGAAGGCTGAGGCGCAAGGATCGCCGGAGCCTAGCAGGTCGAGGCTGCGGTGGCCAGAAGCGGCCACTGCACTCCAGTCTGGGTGACAGAGTGAGACTCCAACTCAAAAAAAAAAAAAAGTTATTTCCCTGCTCTAAGTGTAGAGTGCAGTCATTCCTCGGTATCCAAGGGAGATGGTTTCAGGACACCCCTGCAGCACCCCCCAGAATATCAAAATTCGAGGATGCTCAAGCTCCTTATGTAAATTGGTGTCGTGTTCACCTGTAACCTGCATACATCCTCCCATATACTTTAAGTCATCTCTAGATTACTTATAATACCTGATACAATGAAATTGTTCTGTAAATAGTTGTTATACTGTTTTGTTCAGGGAATGACAAGAAAAAAGGTTGTACCTATTCATTACAAAGATGGACATCCTTTTATTCCCAATTATTTTCAGTTTGTGGTTCATTAAATCCACGGATGTGGAACCCAAGGAAACGGAGGGCCAGCTGTACAGAGCAGTCTTTTAAAGGACCATTGATAAACTGTCAACATTAAAACTCTTGTGTTTGTTACCATGTTCAAGTTTCGTTTCAAGAATATATTGCAATCAAAGTTGAAGCAAGTTATGGGCAGAGCCATCAAGAATTCTTTTAGACGTAAACGTTTAATTCCCCACCCAATCTTCTGACCTATTTCTTTCCCCTTTCCAAGTGAATACTTTTTGTACAGGAGAGCATTTCTCCCCATCCTTCCTCTCTTTCAGTAAAAATGTCCAAATTCCCAACACAGTGTGCAGCACCTAGCTGGGCCTGCTGCTTCCACCTTCATGTTTTCAGCAGCACCCTCAGTGTTCGTCTCCAACTCAAGAAAACCTCAGGGAGTAGGAGAGGAGTGCCATTCTGGAGACTCCTAGATCATTCATGATCCTCAGTGCTTTGCTATTAATAACATTAGTGTTTTTGGCAGTAATGTTTACATAGTATTAAGAACAACTGTTTGTGGAACATTTAATAAATGCTAGGGCTGGGTGCAGTGCCTCACACTTGTAAACCAGCACTTTGGAAGGCCAAGGCGGGAGGATCACTTGAGCCCAGGTTTGAGACCAGCCTGGGCAACATAGTGAGACCATGTCTGTACAAAAAATTAGCCAGTGTGGTGGCCCATGCCTGTAGTCCCTGTGACTCGGGAGACCGAGGTAGAAGAATTACCTGAACCCAGGAGGTCAAGGCCGTGCGAGTCACAGTTGTGCCACTGCACTCCAGCCTGGGCAGCAGAGTGAGACCATGGCCCAATAATAATAATAAGTAGTAGCGCCTAACACTGTCTGATGGGTTCTTCCTGCATCGTCCCATTTAATTCTCACAACTACCCTGCAAGGAAGGTGCTCTTTCGTACCTATTTCACAGAGGAGGAAAACCTTACCTGGTTATAGAGCCCGTGATAACCAGGTTGCTGAGCCTGAACTTTAATCCAGGTCTGCTGGCTACAGAGCTTACATCATCCTACACAAAGTTGTACCCAAAGCCCCGCACAACAGATTGTTACCAATGGGTCGTGACTGCACGGAGCCCCGTGGGTGTCCTCTTCCTTGGTCCTCACGGGAGCCTGGGTCATGGGACCATTGCCTCTGAAGGTTCATGGCCACAGACAGTAGTAGGGAGTGGGAGTAGAAGACCCCTCAGAGGTATTGCCAGTGTGGGCCTGGGCTCCTGGGAGACTATGAGGGGGCTGAGATACCACCAGGGCTGGCTGTGGCTACTACATTTGTCTCGGCCTCAACTGGTGCTAAAATGACTCAGTGCTTTTAGTGAGCACATAGTATTCTAGAAACCTGCTAGGCATATATTATTTTAATGTTCTTGTCAGCACAAGGACATTCATGTCATGAAAATAACAGAGGGGACATTGCATTTTTACTCCTTGGCTATCAAATGGGTTAGTAATTTATGTTGGGGAGAGCCAACTGGCAGAGGCCACAGCAGGTGCAACAGAGATCATAAATTTGGATTGGCCTGTTCCTGCTGGGCATAAGCCATTAGTGACCCAGTAGCCTGGAGAGAGGCCTCTGTGACAGGAAATGAAAGCTGAAGAGGTCCACAGGGTACAACTCAGATCCTTGGAAGGTGTCCTGAGGCCCTCCTGGCGGAGAGCTCGGATCTTGGATAATACCATGCTCTGGGCGCAGTGCTGAGCTTTATACCCACATTGTCGCGTTGACTCTGAGAACAACCCGTGAGGCATATACTGTCCCCATTTTACAAATGGAGGAAACTGACTCTTGATAGGGGCGAGTGATGTGGCAGTTGGGCAGAGCGGAGGTTGGAGCCCAGGTCTTCCCGAGTCCCAGTTCTCTGCCACCTCCCACCAACAGTGTGGGGGCAGAGGGGTGCAAAGGACGGGCCAGTCCTTAGCAGCAGCCCAGAGCAGGGGAGTGGCCCAGGATGAAGCAGGTGTGGCCCTCACGGGGTACCTGTCCTTTACTTGGGCTACACTCAACCTCAGAGACTAAGGTGCTGAGGGCTTGGTGAGAACTTTTAGCCATCTCCGGCTGCCAGTTCCTTAGCCACTGCAGGCCCTTCCATTCCTGATAATGTCTCCCCACCGTGGGTATCTCCTCACTTCCCCTGGACTGGGGTCATGCACACTGAGGAAGTATTGATCAGGGCCTTGGGGAAAACAGGAGCTCCTCTGTCAGCCACTGGCCATGAAGGGCTGATCCAGGAACTGTGGTACTTGGATGCGTGGAGTTCAAGCACTGACACTGGCTACTGCAGGGGAGGAAGAGGGTAAGGAAAGCTGCACAGAGGCTGCACTCTTCTTGGCAAAGACACGCCCTAAGTTTTGAGTCCTTGATGCACGTAAATGTGTAGTCATCAGTCACTTATGCTTTGAGATATTGGGTATGTTCAATTCTATCACAAAAGGCCTCTGGCTTACTTAAGAATTGATTTTAAAATTGAGTTGGTCTTTGAAAAGCAAATATTCGATGACGGTTTTACTCTCTTCTGCAGTGATTCTAGCTGTAGGGGGGTTAACCTCCAGAGCCTCCCAGGGAGGCACCATGCAGATGGCCGTAAATCCTTGACTCTGAAGAAAGAAGATTCCCTCTTTTGCCTCTCAGAATGATTGAAAATAATTATAGAACTGGGGCAAAAGAGAGATGTTCTTTTTGTGTTGGCTTATGTGCTTTTTATTGTTTTGGTTGGTCTTCATTGTCTAATATTTGAGGAGCACAGGAAACAAATTGCTATCAGCTATGCATCTCATGCCAAAGCCAGAAAGATTCAGGGTCAGCAGACAGCGATCTGAGGCCTGGTCTGTGTCAGGGATTAGGACTAGCATGAGCTCTCAACTGTAAGCCCCATCACAGTGTTCTGAGGACATGTTCCCACCCATGCTTAACTGTCAGGGAAACAGCCTGATTGGTGAAGCTGCACAGCTCGTGTCGGAGGGCGGCATGGTGGTCTGGTCTGCAGGACTGCCTCTTACCACACAGCCAACTTTCCACCCGGAGAAAAGAAAATACCTGCCGTGCATCGACTAGCTGAAGCCAGAATCACACAGGTGGCAAAAAAAAATTCACCAGTAAGAAAGGCAGATTAATTAAGGGTAAGATACGTTAGTAGTGCAACAAAGGAAGGCTGTCTCTTGTCTGCTGAGAGGCAGGGGCTAAAGGGAAGTTTTATAGGGCTGTGTTGGGGAGTCTGTGTGCTGTGCAGGGGATCTGGAGATGGAAGTTGTGTACATCCTGTACCAGGGGTCTGTAAGACAGTTGATTGATTATGGTACTCTAAAACAGGGATAATTGCCTGGGCGTGGTGGCTCACGCCTGTAATCCCAGTACTTTGGAGGCAGAGGCAAGAGGATTGCTAGAGCCCAGGGGTTGGAGACCAGCCTGGGCAACTTGGCGAGACTTCATCTCTACAGTAAATTAAAAAATTAGCCAGGTGTGGTGGCATGCGGCTGTGGTTCCAGCTACTTGAAAGGCTGAGGCAGAAGGATTGCCTGAGCCAGCAGGTCAAGGCTGCAGTGGCCATGAGCATGCCACTGCACACTCCAGGCTGGGCAACATAGTGAGACCCCGACTCAAAAAAAAAAGATAAGGGTTAATTTACTGTAGTGGTCAACTGCTTTTCAGAACATTTACATCAGTCAGCTAAAAGTTAGATTACAATAGTGATTTACAGTGGTCAGCAAACTTCTACAACTCTCACTATGGTCAGTAAGTTCCTTGTAAATTTCACCCTGAGGCCCCTTTCCTCTGTATAATTTACCCAATTGTTGCTGGCCTCTTTGGGCCTTATGTTTCTCCATAATAAAGTGAACAGTGGTGTAGGCAGTCTTTCAGAAGGTAGTATGGAGTCCTGTATAAAAATCCTGTATTCTTAGCATCATAAAATGATTATAACTAACACATATTGAGTGATTACTACATGTCAGAACTAGTCTAAGCATTTTTTTTCTTAACCCATTTAAACTCACGACAGACAAAACAACTGAGACATGAAGAAGCTAATGCATTTGCTGGTGATTCATGGTTTACACAGCCAATTCTGGTCTCAGAAATTGTATTTATTAGGAGCCTATAAGGTTACCAGATCTTTGGGGATTATAGAAGAAACATAAATCCAGTGTTACCCCTTCGAGCTTCTGAAATTAAAACCCTTGAAACAATTAGACGTAAAGAGCCAAATTGACTGTTATCATATAAGGGTCATAGTTTCAGAAACCTAAAGTCAAGAGGCAAGATTTTATAAAGCATTTTACTTTCTGATTTATAAGCTGACTTAGTTATAAAGTTTAACTAAAATCTGTTTACTTATGCATTTAATGATTTTCTTTGTTGAAAAGAATAAAATCAGACCAGGTGTGGTGGCTCAAGACTGGCATCCCAGTACTTTGGGAGGCTGAGGTGAGAGGATTGCCTGAGCCCAGAGGTTCCAGGCCAGCCTGCGCAACTTGGCAAGACCTCATCTCTACAATAAATCAAAAAACTAGCTGGGTGTGGTAGCACACGCCTGTAGTTCCAGCTACTTGGAAGGCTGAAGTGGAAGGTTCACCTGAACCCAGCAGGTTGAGGCTGCGGTGGCCGGGAGCAGCCACTGCACTCCAGTCTGGGCGACAGAGTGAGACTCCAACTCAATAAAATAAAATAATAAAATGGCATGAAATGAGTATGATAAATGATTTCCATTCATAAGAAGTGTTAGTACCATGTCTTTCTTGTCTTTTTCACCTCATGGTCTCATTCTTGCAGTTCTCTTTCTACTCTTTTCTCATTTATTTCCTTAAGAAGAAAAAGTTAGGGGGAACCTTTAAGGTAGGAACAACGCCAACTCTTAAATAGTACACAGATTTGCAACCTCTGTCTTTAATGTCTTGCTAGTCTGGTTCTTGCTCACACCTCGGAGTGAGATGACTGGGGGAAAGTCCCCAGAAGGCTTTGGCCTGTGCGTCCACCTTAGATGAAGGGATGTTAGTTTCTCTAGGTGACCTTCAGATGTGAGATTGACACTGTTGATGCTTGGCTGCCTTGGGCTGTTTCCCCCAAAGCCCTTAGGTCTCCTGATGTCTCCTCTTCACACCCCATGCCTGCCCCTTCAGCCAAGGAAAACACCTGTGCATGTCAGGGCCATTGCCTCCTCCCTCCACTCACTGAGGACCTGGTACCCGGTTAATTACGTGACACAAGAATTAGTCACCATTTATTTTGGCTATACACATTTTGAGGACAAAACAAGGGAACTCTTCTTCCTCCCACCAAGAATTTCTTCCCATGCCCTCTTTGGGGAGAGGGAGGCCAGACAAAGCAGTGGTTGTGGTTTATTATTGCCAGAGTACACAATTAATTTAAATTAAATTAAAAGACTGCTCAGACACATGCATTCTCTGGAAAAGGCCGGAGGAAGACAGAATGTTCTTTCCCTCCTGTTCTCAGCTCCCTTCTGCTGGGAGCACTAGGCTTCCTTTCCAGGGAGCTTGCAGCTGCAAGGCAGCCTCCTGCTGCCTGTTCCACCTTCACAGAAAGCAGTTGACCTTAAACTGGAAATCCTCAAACCCGAAACCCTTTGCTACCAGTAGTGTCTTCTTCAGAACCTGCACCGTTATTCTTGCTTTCTTCTAGATGCAAATGTAGACTCTTTTGTATATCTTAGTAACACTGTCTTGGGACATGAATAAAATTTTAAATTCCTGGGTACTGTCATCTGTTTCCACTGTCCTTTTTATAAATTGGAGTGTGATTTTAAATGATTAATAAAATGCTGTGGTACAAGAGAAAAACAAGTTAAAGGAACAAAATAGCTAGTCTAGAAATAGAAGATTGTGATATATTTGGAAATCAATATGTATGCTATTTGTTCAATTTAGATTACACTATAAAATAAGAATCCTGAATCTGCTGCAGTGAATTTCTCTATGACTATTACTGCCTGCATATATAATTGAATCTCGGCATATATATATATATATATATGAAACTTACTTTCAAAAGGAAATACTTTCCTTAGAGTATGGCATGGCAAGGAAGCAGTACTGTTCCTAACAGTCCTCTCCAAAGTCCTTTAAAAGCTGAGCTTTGTGGCAAATTTATAATGAAAATGTGACGCTTTCACTTCCTAAACCATGACTTAATTTGTGATATAATTAAGGGCAATTAGTCCCCCATTACAGATTATAGTCCAGGTGAGGCTGAGTTAATAAATAGCTGTTTGCCACTAGCATTATCAAGGATGTCTTCATTAAGGTGGTAATGTGTCGGGAGGTTGCCATGGTATTTGTGGGTTTCAGCCTGGACTCTGGCTTTTCCTGAAATTAAAAACGTTCAGCCTCCAGTAAAGGGCACTTTCTTACCCAGCAAAGCAGACAGAACATTAAATAAATAGATGAAAGGAACAGGGCTCAGGAACTCAGTTGCAAACACTGATGAAAACATGGATATGTTAAAGTTAGTGTTGACTCTCACAGGCTTTGTTTAAAAAGAAAAGTTTTTTATGTGTATCTGTCTATGTCTATTCATCCATTCATAGGGACCATCCTCCATCACACAGAGAAGCTGCTGCTGTCCCGCAGAACTCCTACCCACACATGGGACCAGCTGACCCACAGGGATTAGGTCTTACTCATCTTCAAACGCACACAGCCTCGCACACAGCAGATGTTCAAGAAATGTTTGCTAAATGAACGTATAAATTCTACTTGCCCCTCAAGCCAACTCGGGCCAAAAGTCAGACATTCTGAATTGTGATTCTGCCACTGACCGAATTCTATAGTGTTTGAAGACAGCAGATTGTCCTCAGATACTGTGATGAAGTGCTTGAAAAGGGAGACTCAGTTGGCCTGTGTAGGAGCAAGGCCCTGTGGTTGGATTAACTCATGTAGTGGTTCTCAGAGTGTCCCTTGAACAGCAAGATTCAGATTCTGAACCTACTAAAGATCCTGGGTGACTTTTGGAAGTTATATTATTTCCAAAATTTTAGTCAACTGTTAGCAAATGATGATAGTATATTATCGATCTAAGTAATTCAGTTTCATTGTGAAAACATTAAATTTCAAAATCCTGGGGGAAAGCACCTTAACTGTAAGGCCTTTTTTAAAAAAAAAAACCTTTGTGCCTTCTGTGCTTATGTTTCATGCAAGTGTTAATTAGCAGAGAAGCGCAAAGTAGTCCCAAATCAGATGGTGGAAGGAACCAGAGCTGCCATTCTGAACTGTGTGTGATTTTTGATTAACCCAGTGGATGATTCTGAACACAGTCTTTTTTTTTCTTTTTACAATTTTCTCAAAGATCCATAATCCTATATGTCATCTTACCAGTTTAGGAAAGGGACTATGAAAGCTGTTGGGAAGATAAAAAATGACAAGAATTTTCTGACTAACCCTCAATTATTTGCAAGATGTGGCTAAAGAACACATCTAATTCTCAGGTGTCCTATTAACATCAATCTCCTTCATTGCCTAATGCGTAGGAGAAGGTGAGTTTGCACCATCAGATTATATGGATAGTACCATTATGAAAAACTTGAAAATTCTGTTTTTATTAGTATATAAAAACATGAACAACTGATGTTTCTAGAATCTAGACTCTAAAAGAATCTCATTTCAATCTTTTTATGTGCTTAAATTTGTGCTTTTCTTTTATATTATCATGCATTAGACATTAAACTTTGCAACTGGTTGAATGTCAATTCAGACTCTACGAAAAGCATTTTACCAAACTGGTCTAATTAGTTCCACTAGTTTTTTTCATATTTCTTGTCGTTAATATACGTTCACATGTCTCATGGACTGCTCCTTCCTCCAGGTTTATTTCAATCTACAGAGGATCCAGCCACACCTACAAGGTCCAGAGACTGATGGAATTCACATGCTACTCCTTCAGAATCCAGGCAGCCAGTGAGGCTGGGGAAGGGCCCGTCTCAGAAACTTACACCTTCAGCACAACCAAAAGTGTCCCTCCCACCCTCAAAGGTTAGTAGACAGCATGTGCTCTCATGCTGGCCTGTGAGAGCCAGCAACTGTTGGGACATTGGAGGAGGCCTCTTTCCGACCTTAAATATACTCTCCTAATATTTCTAATATCAGCAAGATAAACTCACAAGAACATTCTAAAAAGAGGGCTGGGCAGTGGGTTGTGTGGGGAAAACGAGAGGCCTTGAAAGGGCTTGCAGATCGTGACTTTTCTCATTATGTATAAATGCTTACTACAGATAATGGTTAGACATGAAGGTCAGATTCCTTAGAGATCTTAAGACAGTTTACCAAGGCAGAGACTCTCCTTCCTCAGACGTTGAGAGCACAGAGGTTGACCTTCGTCTGTGGGTGGCTTTAGTGCCTAGAAACCATCTCAGATAACTTCTGCAGCCCTTTCCTTCAGCCACGACTCTTGCTGGGGAGAGATGCCTTTGGAAAGCTGCCCCAGTGACCTGGCCTGATCTTGAGTGCTTGTCTTGGGGTATGTGGGTCACGGCTTTTCTACCCTGTCCCTTTATGGGATCGGGCGTTCCTGAAGTCATGAGACCCCTAGAGATCCATATCATCTCTCAAAGTGAGTGAACAGAGGCCACTCTGCCTGGACCTTCCTTCCACCGGGTCTACAGAGCCCTCAGCACCGTCTTTCTAGGCACACAGCTATGCCTGACCACAGCAGACTTGCCAGGCAGGAGACCCAGCAACAGGGGCTGGAGATTACTCAGCCCACCCCACCCACCCCCCGCCTTGGACTCCTGAAGCCATGCCCCATCTTGCACAAAGACTGTGCTTCTTGGGGAGGTCCCTGTTGCTTGTCTTTAAGGAGCAGTCAGCATGTTACTCAGAATGGCCTTGAGGCCAGTGGGGGTGAGTGCAACTGTAGAGAAAGTCGTGCATGCCTGTGGCCGTTTGACTTGCTGCTTCCCTGGGGAGGAGCTGTATTAGCTGCTACCAGGCAGAGTCAGTTACAGGAAGCTCCTGGATCAGGGTTTGGCTCGGAGTCTGCACAGGGCTCCTCCCAGGACTGGTTCATGGCAAATACCTTCCCGTCCTTCCCTGCTGTGCAGGGTCTTTGGCAGCTCCTTTAGGTGACCGTGAAACTCATGTGAATGTGTGCACACACTCATAGCCTTGCTGTGTCACTTGGGCAATAAATGCCCTGGCCCTGAGGGCAGCTTCGCCTTTCAGCTGTAACAGCGAAGATTCTGAGCACACTGTGGCTGACTGGCTTGTTGGCACTACCAGGAAGAGGTTGCCACAGTTACGAATAAGTAAACTTCAGGGATCTTTCTGGTATTGAGAAGCACTAACTCTCGTAGTGAACCTTAGCGGGAAAATAGAAGGATGTAGTGATAGCATGTGCATTTCAAGGCACTTCTGCTTCAGGAGGGCAGGTTCCTGACTGACACATGATCACGTTGTCTTCCTCTCACTCGTAGATTTGGGAAGTTGTTGTCTTAGTTGGAGGACTGTTTAGTCTAATAGGAGGGGGTCCTTATTTCGTTTTTTCATAAATTGCTTGGAGTTCTGCCAAGTATTCCCAACGTACGCTTGGTTTGTGTGGGGGTTTTTTGAAAAGTATTTTTCTTAGACAGTATCATTCAGAATTGCAAGTAGAAGCAATGGCATCCGGCTGGGCTCAGTGGCTCAGCCTGTAATCCCAGTACTTTTGAGAGGCCTAGACGAGTGGATTACCTGAGCCTGTGATTTGAGACTCACCCAGGCAACTTGGCAAGACCTCATCTCTACAATAAATCAAGAATTAGCCAGGCATGGGAGTACACACCTGTAGTTCCGGCTACTTGGAAGGCTGACGTGGAAGGATCGTTGGAGCCCAGCAGGTCGAGGCTGCAGTGGCCAGGAGTGTGCCACTGCACTCCAATCTGGGCGTCAGAGTGAGACTCCAACTCAAAACAAAAAAACAAACAAAAAAAGAAACACTGGCATCTAAATAATTAATTGCATGTAATTAGAGATTAAAGTTTAAGGGAGTTCACAGAGAGGAGTTGCACATTCTAGTTACAAAATAGAAAAATATCAGATATTGAAGCAAACTGTAAAGATATAAGCTAAGAGAAAATCTTTTTAAGAGCTATAATGTTTAAGTATTTTACTACACACTAATAAAATTTGCTTTAAATGAGAATGGTGAGTCCAGTGGGTGGAAAAAAAACTAAAAATGTAGTATAATAAAATAATTTAATTTGTAAAGTCTTTCAGTGCTGCCTGTTCTCTGGGATTTCTCTCCAATGTCATCTGCTTCTCAGACCCTCCTGAAATCCTCACCCAAATGTGCCCTTTCCCTCCACTGGAAATTCCCAGCATTTTGTTCTGCCTTGTGTTTCTTTTTGTACGTGCCTCATACCTTGCTCTCCCCATCCTTCAACTAGATCTTAAGTTCCCAGAAAAACAGGGTTTTCAAGAATACCTAGCACAGGACCCAAACCGTAGAAGTTAGTCTGTGGGAGAGGCTGGGCACATAAACTCCCCTCTTGGGGCAGATGCTTGGTCTTATTCTCTGGGTTCTCACTAGTAATGCTAAAGTTTGACTGTTAATATGATACTTTGAATTTTGAGCCTGGATATGTGGATTTGTATTTCAGCACCTCGAGTAACACAGTTAGAGGGAAATTCGTGTGAAATTTTGTGGGAGACGGTACCACCAATGAAAGGCGACCCTGTTCACTACATTCTGCAGGTTTTGGTTGGCAGAGAATCCGAGTACAAGCAGGTAAGAATTGGCATGCATAGCACGTATGCAGCTGATCAGGCTGGTTCCTTGCCTCTGCCCGTCACTGTAAACGATTCCGTGAACTACATGTTTCTTAAAATCAAGGTAGAAAATGTCTATCATGTACCTGTTACCTAATTCTTCAGGTTATATAAGCCCTGGTTTATATTTCATTTTGCATATGGTGGTCCTCATCTTAAATTTTCAGTTCTCAAGCACAAGCTTGTCTTATAAAACGTACAAATTGTTTACTTGTATTTGACATTGGCAGTGATGTCTGTGATTGAAAACTTGTGGTGTTACTATAGAAGGGAAGTAGTCTTGGCCTGACTGCTGAAGCCTATGTCCTGTCCACCTTTTTTATGGACTTAGTGGAAGGCTAAGGGAGATGACGCACAGGCCCTTGAAGCCTGGGATTCAGGAGCTCTGAGTCATGCTTGTCATAGGAATCACCTGGGAATCTGTTAAAATGCAGATTCTGAGGGATAGGTCTTGAGTGGGCGTTCAGGCTACCAGGTGACACTGACATTGCTGGTCCGTGAACTGTAATGTGAGTAGCAAGGCTTTGTAAATCACATGACAAATCTGTGCAAGAGAGAATGTCATTGGAATAGAACCAGATAAAATATTTATTTTTGTCATTTTTCATACCCCTTGCCGATCCTTCATTCTTCCCAAGAAGAATCAGGTCACTGACTCTGAAGGATTCAGATACTCTATTAGCTTCCATAATGGTCCCTGGAACTTAACAAATGTTTTTGTGAAACCAGGATATAATACTGTTTATTTCGCTAGGAAAGCAGAGGCCCATTATTTACCAGCATTTTTAATATGGGCATTCATTTATACCAAACTTACAAAGACGAAGATAAATGCCACCTGTCCTCTGAAACATTCGTGTAATTTGCGAAAACACTTCTTTATTTAGCTCGAAATACATAAGACAAGTCAGAAATAATTTAATTCAGAGTTTTTGTTAAATTGCTGCTTGATGTTTCTTATATATATAATAATGAGGAATACGTGCATATAAAATGTGTTAAAAAATTAAAAGAAATTTTGGATGTTTTGCTGTACTTTGTTAATATGAAGTGCCAGATAAAGGACTGATTTGTTTTTAACACAAACACTTTACCTTACATATGATATCTACTGATATTGATTAACATCAGTGGATGATGTCACCAAAGTTCCCATCATCCTCTTAAATAAGAACAAAGACACCATGGTTTCCTTTCACCTTCCAATCTCATTTTACAGTATATCCCACTTCAGATTAAATAATTGTTTCATCTTAAAAGAAAGGTCTGATTGGTTTCAGAGTCTTAGCCCAAATAAATGGCAGAGAATGTGTCCCACTTGGTTGAGTTATCTTTCCTCACCAGTTGCATTGTCCCATTCCTCAGCGATGTCAAAATGGTTAAAATATGAGGTGTTGAGAAATCACTTGACATGTAGCAATAATTCACTTCTCAGCAGTACATTCATTGCACATTTGTATCTTAAAAATCTTTTATTCCACGTACCATTTTTTCCACCTGTTCTTGGAAAAATATTGTGCCTCTCAAAACACAGTGACTGCTGTTTCACATTGAAAGGGCAGCAGTATCTGCTTGGTATCTATGCCCATCAAGCATTGCCAGAATTTAGGTGAATCTGTTCAGTAATTGAGGTTTTATTGGCACGTGGGCTGTTTTGAATCTGTTGTTCATTTAATGTTATGTATTTAGCCTCATGAGGCCCATGAATGATGCATAATCATGTATGTGCCACAGAATATTTTTCTTATCGGAAACAGAGGTAAACAACCGTGTCTTGTGAACAGGTGGAAACACAGCACTATAAGGCAGGCACAGTGGTGGGGATTAGCATTCTGCACGTGTCCATGTGCTTCCCACATTTACCAAGAAATGATTAAGACAAGTAGTAGTACATGGAGAGCCACAGTTGAATCAGGGACAGTTTGTACTCTTGTTTTTGTTTGGTTTTGACTTCTCCCTATTCAGGGAGTATTAACTTAAACATGATGTTTTGCGTACTTTATTCACTTGTTCTGGACATGAGCTAGGGAATAAAACCTGTTTATATGTGCAGAACAGTGGTTAAAATAACTACAGTCCAGGGATAACAGGTGATGGGCGTTGAATCCATAGAGGCAAAGCAAAATAAAATGAGAGATCGCTGTTGCCGCACGACCATCACAGCTGAGCCGCAGGCTCACAGTGTGTACCCAGTTACAGCCCTCTTCTGACTGGATGCACTAATGTGTGGGCTCATGCTGTTCATTTTTATCTTTCTGGGACTGGCACATAGTTTGGCACTCAGTAAATGTGTCTTGCATGCATGAAAGAGGCAGTTTTGAAGTATCAGTTTCTTTGTACCTAAAGTGAAGATAAGCGTAAGCTTCAACATGGCATGTGTTTAGAAGTTAGGTTTATTATTTAGCTGAAAAAAAATCACCCATAATAGAACGTCCTCTTCCCCAAGCTCATTTTTATTGGCAATATATGATGAGGCTATGGCCTTTCCTGATGTTTCACTTTGCCAGTTTCATCAGTGGTCATGATGTGAGGCAGGCAGCTGGTTTTAAACAATCTGTAAAAGTATTAAATCCTTTCATGAAATTTTACTCTGTTAGATTGCGTGCATATTGGTTTGGTTTTTCTGCCATTTAATAGACAGTCCAAGCACAAGTTTTGGGAGTTTTGTTTGTTTGTTTGTTTGTTTGTTTGTTTTAAGAAGCTTAAAACTTCAAGCAGGAATAACTGTAAAGCATTCTTGAAGAGGATGAAAATTGTGTGTATATGCATGCAACTGACTATTTTGCACAAGTTATGGCATAGCCTGTTTAATATATACATATGGAAAAAAGCAAAATGATTCATATCCCTCCCTGGTCATACATCAATAACTTTACAAAAAAATATAAATATAAGCATTGAAGATGAGAAGAGGGACCGCAAACTGCAAGAAAGTGTTACCAAACTATTCTTGGTGTTCAGATTTGTTGTATTAAGAAGAAAACCTGAGAAGCATCTAAAAAATCTATAAAGTTCTACATTTAATTTGATGGCATCTCTATGAATATATCTTTATCTTGTATCATTTGTGGAATGTAGTACTGAGACATGCATTATTCCTTCCTGGTATCACAAAACATACCAGGAAAAAGCTTCTCTTAGGCAAACTATTTTGATGTACTGGAGCATACAGCAGCTCCTGGGGCCTCCATTATTTTTTGATGACTTTCAACTCATTTTCCTAGTAAAGAAATAAAACAACGAGGCCACATTTTTTTTTTTAATTTTTGGATGAATAAAGGGTCAGATTCAAAACAAAAATAGATTTAGATGGATGGAGATATTTAAAAGTCATTTATTTTACCGATTCTTTTATTTTTAGGTTTCCAGGTCACTAAGTATCTGAAGGCCAAGATCCCTTCCAACAGAAAAAATTCTATGCATGTGTTCACTTAAAATTTCATATGAGATAAATTGATGTGCAGTGTTATGAAGTCCAAGTATAGGATCCCTGGTTTATTGAGAAGCTGTGGGGTGTTTTGTATCGTGAGGGATGCCTAACATAGGACTTGAGAGTTTAGAAGGCCCAATGAGTGAAAAAACAATAAAGCAGTTCAGGAACAGTACCCTTGCCTGTTGTCTTTACTCAAGAACGAAGTTGTCTGCCCAATATTATGTCTATAACAGAGGAGACCTACAGGTTAGCAGAGCAGAGTACCTCTTGAGCCTGAGGGACCCAAGGGGTGAGCTATGGGGACAAGTCTGTCTCTCATAATTGTGTGATATTGGAGAAATGAATTCACTTTGCCGAGCCTCGGCTTTCTCATTGTAAAGTAGAGGCAGTAACCCTCTAACTCTAGTAATCACTGTGGTGTGAGCATGAGACCCATCCAGTCATGAGAAGGAGCTGTGTAGATGGTGCCAGACTGAAGTTGGGTCTCCCTTTCTAGTTCTGGGGAGGAGGCGACATTGGCATCGAGGTGCACTGACTCAGCCTCTCCCCACAAAGCTCTCTGTTATATACAGGATTTCAACCACACCTCATGTGATTTTGAATTAGGGTTATGAATTCCTCATGTCAGCTATCTGGATATTACTTTACATCCTCCCGTTTGGAGTAACATGTCGAAATTACTTAAAAATATATTGTTCATCAGATCAAGAATAGAGATAGTCTTGGTAAAAATAGCATTACTTCTTTACTTGCTGCAATATTATGATTGGTTACTTCAATAAAGAAAATCTCAAGTGGCGCTCTGCCCTTTAAATTGGATTGAAGCAAGAGGAGAAGGCTGTAATGGCACCCCTGTCAAATGAATGAAAACATAGGGATCCAAAGCATCACTTATGCCTGATGTGCAGAGCCGCACGTCTGTGGAAAGTCACTCAGCGGAGGCACCACTGCATGGCAGGCCTGACAGCCTTGAGCCTTTGTGACAGCATCAGTCCCTTAGTACTGTGGGCTGTAAGTGCCATAGCCATGCTATGGACACCAGGACAGCATCATCAGGCTCCCTTCAGCTGGCTTCTGTGAGTCTTGTATTTGCAGGCCCACGGTGCCCTGGCACCAAGCATCTGTCCTAGAGCATTACCCATAGTTCCTGCCGGGGCCCCAGGGAAGCATAGTCCACTAGCAGTTCAGCACTCTGCATAATGTATTGTGTTGCCATTCCTTAGATGCCTGCCACATGCCAATTGCCGTCCTCAGAGATTGCTGTCTATTATCACACTGGCTCTTATCAATAATTCCATGAGACCCAGTATTATCTTCATGGGGCAGAGGTGGTTTCTTACCTTATCAAGGAACAAGTGTTACAACGGTGTTGAATTAGTCATCAATGATTTGGGCTTCTTAGTGGTATCTGGGGCTTTTGGATCTCCTATTTTTGTTTTAAGTTTTCATCAGTTACAGTTCATAACATAGGTTCACATGTGGAATAACTCAAATAATTATTCTCATTTCATTATATAAAATATGATGGTTTTATTCCATATGCAATCATTTAGTTAAAAAAAATTGTTGAGAGAGACATTTAATTTTATTTTACAGCCATTCCCCTTTCTTTGAATCTGAAAATCCTTAATGTATTTCTCCGGAAAAAACTTGACTTCTCTCCTTTGAGAAATGACTCACATTGAGATATGAGACCATATTAGCCCATATTAATTTGCCGGCATACAGACATTATAATTGACCCAGGTAGACAAGCTATGAAGTCTACATGCTCCCACATAAACATATTTATAGAGCCAGAAGAGGATTTGCAAGTTTTAACATTTGGAGTACCTAAAAAACTATTCATGAATTTTTTCTTTGAGATCTAGTTTTAAAATACTTTAAACCAGTGGTCCCCAATCTTTTTGGCATCAGGGACTGGTTTTGTGGAAGACAAATGGATGGGAGTGAATGAGTCATCAGACTCGTGCTTCTATGAGAATCTAATGCTACCACTGATCTGACAGAAGATGGAACTCTGCTCGCCCACCTCTCACCTCCTGCTCCTACAACCCCGTTCTTAACAGGCCAGGCCATGGATGGTGGGGAAATGGTTGGGGACCCCTGCTTTAAACTGCTAAAATGAAGATATTTTATGCAGGTTTTTTCCCTTATCAAAAAGGAATAAATTTCAGTATCTCATGAGCAGTTACTAAAATACAGGATATTAAGGGCTTAGTTAGATGAGCAACACTATAAGAGGCCAGAGAAAGGAAACATTGAAAGAGTGCTTACTGTGGACCAAATCCTGTGCTGGGTACTCTTGAACTTTGTATTATTTACTCCTTCTAGCAACTTTGAGAGTCAAAATTTGTCAAACATATTTTACAGTCCAAGGCTATTAAAATAAAGAGATTATATGAGTCCCTCAAGGTCAGAGTCAGAATTCAACCAAGAGCCAGCTGACTGCAAATCCAGTGCTCTGTCCATTACCCATAACTGCCAGAGGTCCCCCTCCCTTGGGCCTGCTAAGCTTAGACTTCCATAGACTCTGTCTCAGCAGGAGTTATAGGTCTCATGCAGTGGCCACCTCGTTTACCCTCAGTTACTGGGTTTCGTTTTGCTTCATTGGACAACTTGTCCCTCTTTGTGTCTGTGTCACACGGTCCTAATTGTTATACTACAAAGCCTCCCTTCCCCCACTTCCCCTTCCCCCCTTCCCCCTCCTACTTTAGGAATGCCATTGCAGGACCTTAGCCATGTACTTTATAGTGTTTTGTATACACACACACACACACACACACACAGTATTCCCACACAATGGAGCAGTAGTATGAAAAATATGGAGTAATAAGAAAAATGCTGTCAATCTCATAGTGGCTGGGTTTTTTTTTTTTAAATACAAAAGTGAAAATTAGTATCAAACCTTAAGAAACCAGAATCCTCAGAAAATGGACTATTGGGATTGTTTTAATTTTTGCTTAGCTACGAATTAATCTAAAAGATGTCAGGGGCATGGTTGAATATTTCTGAAATATATTAGACTCTTTTCTATCAGTACACTAAAAACAACTTGATAATTGTTAATGATTTCATTTCTTCAATGATGTCTGTACTCATACCAGACTCTCTCTGCCACCCCTAGGCTTGTGTGCATGTCTTAATGTTTCTTTTTGACATTTACTTATTTCTGGTAATTAGCCTCTTTCCAAACATTGTGGTATCAGAATATCTACTCTGGAGTATCTGATGCTTCTAATTAAAGAACATTCACTGAACAGCTGCTTTGTTCAAGCCATTGTACTGGTTGCTATGGAGATATGGAAATAACACACAGTCCCATACTTAGATGATACATTTATCTTAAATGTAAGAAAAGAAAATAATGTTAATTTTGTGTTGGCAATTCTTGTAAAAGAGAAACTGTTTTAGATAAAATAACAAAAAGACTGGGTACAGTGGCTCACGCCTATAATCCCACACTTTGGAAGGTCAAGGTAGGAAGATTGCTTGAACCCAAGAATTCAAGACCAGCCTAGGTAGCATAACAAGACCTGGTCCCTAAAACAACAACAACAAAAAAACAAAAATAAAAAATTAGCTGGGCGTGGTGGTGTGTGCCTATAGCCCCAGCTACTTGGGAGACTGAGGTAGAAGGATCACCTGAGCCCAGGATGTCAGGGCTACAATGAGCCATGTTCGTGCCACTGCATTCCAGCCAGGGCAACAGAGGGAGACCCTGACACAAATAAATAACAAGAATAACTAAAATAAAAACATGTTTACAAATAAAAGCTAACTTTTGGTTGAACTTTCAGTAAGAAAGTTTCCTTCAACTAAATATTCATATTTTTTTACTAAGCTTTTTTCCTAAGTGGTATAAGAAAAGTAGCATTCCTTTACTTTTTGAATACATTTTCAGAGATCTTCACTCTAAGGAGTTGAGAATAACTTCTAAGGATACTTGAGAAGTTGCATCAAAACTAATATATGAAGTCTCCAAGCGTCTCCAAATTGTGTTTCTAGGAAATTAAATATACTTGTGGGATGACTTTTTTTAAGGATGGAGCCATGCAAGTTCTGGAAACTACAGAAATCATTTAAATAGATACAAATGCACATTTGTATTCATTTTCCAGAAGTCTCTAAAATATCTGTGGGAATATTAAGTGGTTTTCTGCAACGAGGCCGTTGTTTGTTTGATGGCAGAAATTAAGAAGCCATATCACAGAAATACTGCCCAAGTCCTTGCTTGGTACACACTGAGTGGGAAGCTACTTTCTATAACACCATAAAGAAAAGCCAGTGCTATTCTGTATGGAGCAGTGGAAACCAGCATGGGGGAATCTGGAAGGTCTGTAATGGAAACACCAGGGAGTTCGTGGGACTATATGCAAAGACAGAGTACGCCGCCAAGAGAACTGGACCCGATGTCACACTGCAAGTCATTAGATGAGGACTAAGGTGGAATGCAGGAGATGGAATTCTGATGGTGAGCATTGGTATTTGAGTTCACCAGTCCTGGGGGAGTTCACCACTCCTCTTATTCGCTAAGAGAAACTAATAACCTCTTTGGGCTTTAGTTTTTTCATCTCTAAAATGGAAGTAATGTAGTCACCTGACAGTATAATTAAGAGGATTAAGTTCAATAAAGTATACTTTTCTCCAGTATATTCTTTCCCAAAGCATTTTTCACATATGTTTTCTTATTGGATCATCTCTCGCTCTTAGAGTAGTGAACTACCTTCATGTTAAAGATGGGAAAACTAAGGCTCAAAGCTGTCACTTGTCTGGGATCGCAACCCTGGTAAGTGACAGAGCCAGGACTTAAACCCGGGATTTTGATTCCAGTTCTTGTGCTTAAGAAAAGTCTGCCCAGTACTGCTCAACGGCAGGTTATATCAGACCCAGTTCCCAAAGTTGCACAGAGAAAAAAAAAAGAACTTTAACCACTACACTATTTCATCCTTTGATTACTGTAAACAAATATTTCAAGAGGTATGTCAGAAAACCATGTCGCTGAGGCTTAGAGGCAGCTTTTGTCCAATTTGATAAACATTCCGGCATTAACCGTCACCACCATCAAGTGTCCAAATAGAGCGTACACTGCAACACTGAAGGTGGGGAAACCAGAACCCAGATGGCAAGTACGAAGGGACCTGCTTTATCAAACTGGTCTACTGACCCTTCCCTTCATCAACTGTTCTCAAGAAAAGACTTGTTTCAGAAAACAACAGCTTGGGCATTTTAGATTTAAGAAATCAAATCTAAATTAAAGAACATTCACAATTAAAGGATGTCTGTAAAGACAAAAGTACACCATTGTTTTCCGGAACCCTCCCACGTGTTGGGAAATGGCTTACCAAGAGGCAGTTCCATTGTGGTGTAGTCGGAACTCTTGAACAGCTAGCTGGCTGTGTGTTGGTTGGGACGGTCACCATGACAACAAGCTTATCTTAAAACATTAATTTGACTCATCTTGGAAGTAGGAGTGGTGAGGAAGGAATGATCTCTCAAGACTGTAGGCCGTTTTCTTACAGCTCTTGCCTTCTTAGTTGCCTTCTTAGTTGTTTGTAACTGTAGTTGCTTAGGCACATGCCACAATTTTTTTACAAATGGAGTAACTCGCCAGGAGGAATGTGCATAAAATCTTACAGAGGGAGTAGCCAAAGCAATTATAAATCTGGAAAAGTATGAGAAGCAAGCAGAATTGGTTTTCCAGAGTTTAGTCACTAAAGTACAATAAATAAGATATCCAAAGTCTACTTGTAAAGTTTGAAAATGAGTGAGGAAATTCTTAAAAAGGCTAAATATCAGGTGAACATTGGCAGTCTGGTCCCTTTTCTAAACCATGAGATCCTTTTGCTGTCTTTCAGTTTGACCAACACTAAATGTGGGTCCATTGCACTTGTGTTCACTAATGGAATATTTTGCTTCTTGGTGGAAGTTTACACATCAGGTTTTAGAAATATGTGAAGACATTTGTAGATTTCCAGTAACTGAGTAGCTGGCAAGTGTTTTAGACAGAGTTTAATTTTCTAGGGAATTTGTATTACTGAACAAAATTATTTGGATTAAATTCTCCAACAAAAAAGGTAGAGTGACTGAATGGATTAAAAAGACAAGACTCCACTGTAGGCTGCTTACAAGAAAGTTCCCTCACTTTTAAGGACACACAGGATGAAAGTAAAGGGGTAGAAAAAGATACGCCACACAAATAGAGAAAGCAAAAGAGAACAGGAGTAACTATCCTTCTATCAGACAAAATAGACTAAGTCAAAAACTGTAAAAGAGACAAGAAAAAACATTATACAATACGGGGTTAATTCATCGAGAGGAGATAATTATTGTAAATACGTTTGCACCCAAGATCAGAACACCTTGACATATAAAACAAATTTATATAAAACAAATATTGAATGATATGAGGGGATAGAGATTGCAGTTCAGAAATAGTAGAGAACTTCAGTGCCCCACTTCCAGCAATGGACAGATCATCCAGACAGAAAGTTAATAAACATTGGACTTTAGACCAATGGACCCAACAGGCATTCTGCCCAGCAGCAACAGAATGCACATTCTTCCCAAGCACAGATGGAACGTTCTCCAGGGTAGATCACATGTTAGAACACAAAGCAAGCCTCAGCACATTAAAGAAGGTTGAAATTATCAAGTATCTTTTTTCTACCACAATGTTAAGAAACTAGAAATCAATACCAGGTGGAATTTTGGAAAATCCACAAATACATAGAAATTAAACATGCTTCTGAACAACCAACCGGTCATTGAAGAAATTAAAAGGGAAATGTAAAAATATTTTGAGACAAAAGAAAATGGAAACACAACATACTAAGACATATGAGATACAGCAAAAACAGTTCTTAGAGCAAAGTTTGTAGCAATAAGTTCCTACATCAAAAAAGAAGAAAGATCTCAACCTAACATCACACCTCAAGGTAAAAGAAGAACAAACTAAGCCCCAAATTAGGAGAAGGATGAAAGTAATGAGGATGACAGTAGAAATAATTGAAATAGAGACTAGAAAACAGTACAAAAGATGCAACTAAGTTGTGTTTTTTTTAAAAGGTAAAGTCAACAAACCTTTAGCTAGACTAAGAAAAAAGAAGATTCAAAATCAGAAATGAAAGATTACAGCTGATAACATGGAAATACAAAGGGTCATTAGACTATCGTGAACAATTATATGGCAACAAGTTGGATAACCTAGAAGATGGATAAATTCCTAGATACATACAACTGACCAAGACTGAATCCTGAAGAAATAGAAAATCTGAACAGGGCTGGGCACTGTGGCTCAAGCCTATAATCCCAGCACTTTGGGAGGCTGAGGCGAGAAGATTGCCCCAGCCCAGGGTTTTAAAGACCAACCTGGGCAACTTGGTTGAGACCTCATCTCTACAATAAATCAAGAAAAATTAGCCAGGCATGGTGGTGCCACCTGTAGTTCCAGCTACTTGGAAGACTGAGGCAGTAGGATCACCTGAGCCCAGCAGGTCAAGGCTGTGATGGTCATGAGCATGCCACAGCACTCCAGCCTAGGTAAAAGAGTGAGACTCTGGCTCAAAAAAAAAAAATCTGAACAGACCAATGAGCAAGGAGATTGAATAAGTAATATAAACAGGTTCATGGCTGAATTCTGTCAAATACTTAAAGAAGAGCAAATACCAATCCTTCTCAAAATCTTCCAGAAATTCAAAGAAGAAAGAATACTTTGAGACACTTTTTGTGAGGTCCTGATGACCAAAGACAGGAAAATGACGTTACAAGAAAAGGAAATTACAGGCCAATATGTTTGATTAACATAGGAGCAAAAGTCCGCAGCAAAATACTAGCAAATCTAATTCAACAACAGATTGAAAAGATCACCCACATGATCAAGTGGGATTTATCCCTGGGGTACCTGGATGGTTCAATATACGCAAATCAACAAATGTGATACATCTTATTAACAGAATAAAGGACAAAAATCATTTGATTAACTCATTAGATGTAAAAAAAATAATTGACAAAATCAACAGTTTTATTAAGGTAGCCTATTGCTAGACTTTAAAGTTCTAAATAGTAATAATAATAGCTAACTCTTACTGTACACTTACTATATTCTACTTTATCAGGTACTAACCTAGTGCTGCTCAAACGGAAAGGGTTCAGTTAATTGTCTTTTCTTTTTTAATTACTCATCAGCTGTCTCATATTGATTTGATTTCATTTCAGCTATTTTTTTTCCTATGTCGATTCATTGACTCTGATGTAAGCCATAAATTTTTATGTTATTTTATAAGTCTTTTGAGGATCCAGCATAACTTTGATAGAAGAACCTTGTGAGACCTCCTTCCTCCACCCCTCTTCAAAGACTCCTGTTAGCTGCCTTCAACTCAGTGTGATAATGTCTAAACTGGTAGTTTTCCAGTCCCTGTAATAACAGTAAGCCACTTGATGTTTATATTAGAGTTCATGGGAAGAAAACATCCCAGATCTTTAATGGAAAAAAGCAGATTTGTCATACAGTGATGAAACACTCAAGACAGACCACTAAATTGTTTAAATGTTAATTTGTGATAAATGGGGCTACATAAAAAAATTTACCAGCCAGGCATGATGGCTCACACCTATAATCCCAGTACTTTGGGAAGCCCAGGTGAGAGAATTGCCTGAGCCCTTGGCTTCAAGATCAGTCTGGGAAACTTAGCGAGACCTCATCTCTACAATAATCAAAAAAATAGCCAGGCACGGTGACACATGCCTGTAGTTCCAGCTACTTGAAAGGCTGAGGCGGAAGGATCTCCTGAGCCCAGCAGATCGAGGCTGCAGTGGCTGTGAGCATGCCACTGCACTCCAGTCTGGGTGACAGAGGAAGACTCCAAACTCAAAACTAAAATAAAATGGCAGCTGTATTTCTAGTCAGTGTCTTATCTCCTTCTGTCTGAGTCAGTCACTAGATTTTATATGATGTTTTATTCAAAGTGTGTCAGAATACCTTTTTTATGGATGAAATGCCAATTGTGAGAAATACCTTTTTACATAACGTTTGTTGTTTGGGGTTAAATTTAAAACAAGTCAGTGTTCACAAGGTCATCGATGCTGTACGATGATTCCATTAGAGACCGCAGTGTTGCGATGAATTAACTACCTAGGACGTTTCCTTTTCTCAAAGGTGTACAAGGGAGAAGAAGCCACATTCCAGATCTCAGGCCTCCAGACCAACACGGACTACAGATTCCGCGTGTGTGCGTGTCGCCGCTGTCTAGACCCCTCTCAGGAGCTCAGCGGAGCCTTCAGTCCCTCTGCGGCCTTCGCGTTGCAGCGGAGCGAGGTCATGCTTGCCGGGGACGTGGGGAGCTTGGACGACCCCAAGGTGAAGAGCATGATGCCCACTGACGAACAGTTCGCAGCCCTCATCGTGCTCGGCTTCGCAACCCTGTCTATTTTGTTTGCCTTCATATTACAGTACTTCTTAATGAAGTAAGCAGGCCCGACAGAACTAGAGGTATGACTTTAATGTTACACATTTTAATACACACATTTATTCAGATACTCCCCCTTTTAAGCCCTTTTGTTCTTTGATTTATATACTCTTGTTTTACAGATTTAGCTAGGAAAAAAATGTCCGTGTTTTGGTGCACCTTTTTGAAATGCAAAACTAGGAAGAGGTTAAACTGGATTTTTTTTAATAAAAGAAGAAGAAGAAAAGCAAACCAGATACCAAAAGCTCACTTTCTTACGTTTTCTTTTAAATTTTCAGACTTGCCTTTGCTCTGTTCTCACTGATGTCTTTCACAAGCCTTATGGGTTTTTTGTTACCATTTAGTAATTTATATTCACCAGTCACTTCTTCTGTCTTGATCATCTGTATCCATAAACACGAATCACAGTGTGTGTGGTTGCAGGGCGAGGAGTTCCGCGCTGTCCGAGGGTCACCATGCAGCAACGACGCGCAAAAGATGTGTTCCCACAGATGAGACTGCCCTAAACAACCGTGCTGTCACTCAGTTAACTTAATGTGTTTAGCTCATTTAAAGCAAAATGTACTTTAATGTCAGTGTTTTCAGAACCTGTATTTCTTATTATTTTAACACTATGAGCTGCCTGTATAAGCAATAACCAAAACGCACCTATAAGTTATAGAGCATTGTAGATTTTGCCACGTCAATTCATAGCAGTAACCTTAAGGGCATTGTGCAATAGTTAGTTGTTTTCTTGTTCAGCTGTTGTCAAAGCTGCTTTAACTTGTTTGTCTTTGTATATAACTACTTCTGATCTAATCACTAGAGTTATTATATTCTGTTATGCGTGACCAGAATTATATGGCAAGGACTGGGGATAGTATAGTGCCTCTGCCCATTGTCCAAGACTTACACTAATTGTGAGCAGTCTTCTTACGCGTCAGCTCATTATTTGTGAAAGATTTGCCTTTAGGCTTTTCTTCGAGGTATCAATGAAGTGATTGAATTTCCATACCATCATTCAGTACACACAATACTAATGTAACAGCAGATGAAAACTGATAAAACCTTAAAGAGAGACATCGAAATGTGTAGTTCCTATTTCTGTTGGTTTGCCTGGCCACTGTGGGAGAGGGAATGGGATTTGGCAAAAAGCACAGGGTGTTCGGGGGTCAAGGAACCTAGATTCTCTCCCTGGATCTCTCACTAATTTGCTGCGTGACCTGAACATGTCACTTTACCTCTCTGTGCCTCAGTTTTCCCATGCGTGAAAAATAAAATAAATTAAATGGGGATTCTAATGTTTGTAAGTGCTTTGAGATCTTTGATCAACAGGTGCTATTGGAGTGCAAAGTGTTACTCTTGCATGTTAATTTTGAGTCATGAGATAAGCAATTTTAACCCAAAGTCATTGGATTATTTATATGAAGTCCATAATGTTCGAGTACCTCAGGGACATTTAAGAGTTGGAGGTGCAAATATATTCCAAAAGGGTGCAACAGACACAGTGTATCCCCCCTGCTTCTGTTTTTGTATATTTTTGCTACTTGGTTTTCTTGATTATATTTTGTCTTGATCTGTGTTGTCTAAGATGCAGTATCCTATACTAGCTTATAATATTCCCATACCAAAGTCATGGGGAAACCAACATTATTTTGTTTTTGGTTTATTTATACTATATTCTGCATACAGTACTTTAAATGCCAATTACAGTGCAATCTTTATTTATTGTAAAAATTTTTAAATGTACTTATGTACTAATTTTCCCTTGTAGCATGTTATTTTTTTTTGTTTTGTTTTATACTTTTGTAATTTTAGGTCAGTCTTGTTCCTTGGCAACATCTGTAGTATTAATCTTCTGACATTTTCTTGTGTTTTTAAAAAGTTAAGACCATCTAGTGCATTAAATG
Organism: Carlito syrichta; assembly: GCF_000164805.1. NCBI lineage: Eukaryota > Metazoa > Chordata > Mammalia > Primates > Tarsiidae > Carlito > Carlito syrichta. The sequence continues at coordinate 587,131 of NW_007246004.1, forward strand.
CCAAAAATATCCATTATCAGTGATTGAAACGTTTACATGTACCCGAAAACCATAATCATCTCTTGAAAGAAAGCGCTAAGATCAGTGACTTATTCTGTGTGCCTATATTGACGTAGTAAGTACTAGAGAGTTCTGTATTTTATTATTGACTATAATAACTAGTTTAATTAGCCTCGCAAACTGATGGCATCAAGGTAAATATATTTTCGCCAAAGTTCTGGCCTTTGAAAGCTCACCCCTCTCTTGACACTATGACATTTCACCTGCATTTCCTGAGACAACCTCATGCAGGTGTTTTGGGGAAAAGGTATTTTTTTAAGCAATGAAAATTCAACTGAGTACACAACCCTCTTTTCAGGGGGGTAGAAGTCTCTTTTTTGAAATACTTCAGAACTGCTGCTATAAAGAAATTTTCTGAATTGGTTGAATTTTTTAAAATAATATATAGTACTTTAGGCCAAAATTTCTATGAGTATTGATCTTTCTGAGATTTTCATACTATCTGTTTGACCACCAGGAAGCTGAAGTGTGTGAAATACAAGCTGCCAGCACTTTATTTTATTGCTCTCCATTATTTGATACTCATTGTAATCCCTTCAGACAGAAAATGACTCTCTATGGCACTGTCTTCTATCACAAATATGTATATGTGATATCGATATATACTATATATACAACCATTACACACGAACAGTAAAATAAAGTGTTCTGTTCACCTGATCTCTTTGGCTTTCTGCTCTGTGTAAGAGTGAGTGAGTGGCTTTTTGATACTCTGACTCTTTTCTGTATGACAAACATCCCTGGCACAAGAAATTCTTTGTGGGAAGCAAACTGCCCTGTGTCCTCAAAGAAATTGTTTAAAAAAGCTTTTTTAAAATATTTTTTTCATATTATCTGCCTTGTTTCTTATCAACTTGAAATGTTGGCATTTTCTAACCTTGTTTTGTTGGCTACAGTAATTCAGTATTCATGTCAAAATTGAGAAGCGCCCTAATTGAATGTGTTTGAATGTCATCCTTGCACAATCTTTAAATTGAAAGACAAAATGTTTTACCTCACTGTTGGACATACATTCCAAGCTTTTCAACTTTAAGAGAGAAAAAGATCATGTTTTCCTGTATTGTAAATTTTAGACTATTTCATATACATTGTATTAAAACTGCCATATCAATTTTAATGTATAGATTTTGCAAATACTATGCTATATGTAATACCTAACTGTATCTGTAGTGTATATGTAATATATTTATGCCCAATAAATGTTTTAATTCTTTCTGACTTAAGGAGGACTTTTCTGCCACGAATAGGATACCTTTTGTTGTTGTTCCTTTTTAAAAACTTAAGCCACATCCCCAGAAGTTGAAAACTCAGGTGCTCTTAGTGGCCAGGCAGGCTGCATAGTGCATGGGGCTCTCTCTGCCCTCTGAAAGGGCAGCTGCAGCTCAACCTCCAACAGCTGAGGTCTTACGGGGCTGCCAGCCACAGCCCCAGGTGCCAGTGTTTCAGAAGATACTACAAACCCTCATTCCCCTTGTGAGTGACCACAGTGACCATGGACTGAGTAGGCTGCCAGTTTAGCTCTGTATCAGTCTGCGTGGATGATGTGCCTCTTTGCCTAATGTGTGGAGGTCCATTATCCTCGTTTTACCCATGGGCCAAACTTCGTGAGTCCTGGCTGTGTTCCCTCACACACTGGGTGCTTTCTTTCCCTTGACAGATTCTGTAGGTGTGAGCGCCTTCCTTCCTCCAGGTCTCATTCAGCAACAGCAGCAGTAAAGCACAGCGCTCCTGCAGTGGCCGTGGTGTATTGTGATAGTTAGGTTGTTTTCCTAGGAATTCCTACTGTCTTTTTTATTTCTTGAGTGGGGGAGAATGTATGAAAAAATGATTTACAACTCAAAGCTCATTTTCTTATATCAGGAATGGTAGTCACTCTTCTGCATAAAGATGACAGATTAAACAAACACGCATCAAATTTTGCATGCTCCTGACACTACTAAAAATATAGCAGAGGATTTCTTTTTAAGTTATAGCTCCCTTCAAAATTGGGAAGAATGGGAGAAAATGTATTACCATCAAAATTATAGAAACCTGACCCAAAAAAAACCTCTAATTTGAAAGCTCTGTTTTTTCATTCTCAACACAGAATAACCTGAAAGGCTCGAAAACTGACAGCAGCATATCCCTTTGAAGTGATGGCAAAAGGAGAAAGGAGCCTGAAACAGTATTGGTTGAAAGCTGTTTAAGTGAAATTTGATCTACAAAATCCCTCCCATTTTTTTCAGCTGGACAGCTGGCCCTCCATTAACCTGCCAGAAGCATATAAAGTTTTCCCCAGGAGAAGGTTTAAATGGAAACTCCCTAGACTGAGAGACACTATCCACAATTGAGAATGAAGGTACCATATCAAAACTTAGTGAACACAGGCATACAGGAGAATATTAGAGTCTTACCTGAAGGCCTCATGGGCAGAAAAGAAAAGTCTCAAAGTCTTCAAGGAAATGGTTCAGCTGCAACACCCTTGGGCGGTGTTTTCCAGCCTTGCTGTATATTAATATTACCTGGGGAGCTTTTCAAAATTCCCATACCATACACCAATAAAATGAGTTATTGCAATAACATCAATATTTTTTCAAAACTCCTCAGGTAATTCCACTGTGCATCTAAGATTGAGAACCACTGCTGTAAAGTGAAACTCTCCGTTTCACAATCCCCTGTCAAGTTGCTAACCTTCCATCTTAGCCAAGGGCAACCTGGCATGTGATAAAAGCTTCCAACATGAGTGAAAAGCCCAAAACCAACACTTGGAAGAATTAGAGAAACAGGGAGAAAAAGCTTCAAAAAGCTGTCATTATCTCCAGAGAGATGAGAAAAGACAAGGCATCTATAGAATAAGGAATAGAATGCTATGGAAATGGAACTCTTAACAAGAAAATGTTCTTGGAAATTAAAATTTTATACAAGAATTGGAAGCTGAAATGAAGAAAGTAACCCCAAAAATAGAACAAAAAAAAGATGGTCCAAGATTTACAAAGTCCAATTAATAGGAACACCAGAAAGGACAGAGAAAATGGAGAAGATGAAATCATCCAATACATGCATTTCTGGAATGAAAGGACATGAGGGTGCTCAACACAGTGGATGAAAACAGGAGTTCTACCAAGGCATACCATCTAGTTAAAAAACAGTAAACCAAGAGAAGCTCCCAAAAATGAAAAGCTGGTCACACAGAAGAACTGGGAATCAAGAGTAGCAGTAGACATTGGTGAAGTAGTTACTTCAAGATTTTAAAAGAAATCGATTTACCTGCCCACTCTGACGAATGTAAGATATCATGAAGACATCAATTTAAAAAATGTAGGATCTAGCATGTTTGCCTCCCATGTACCCTCCAGGAAGGTGCTAGGACAGCGGTCCCCAAACTTTTTGTCATCAGGGACTAGTTTCGTGGAAGACAATTTTTCCACTGACTGGGGGTGGATGGTTTGGGGATGATTCAAGCACATAACACATATTGTGCATTTTATTTCTATTATTATTACATTGTAATGTATAGTGAGATAATTATACAACTCACCATAAAAAAGAGGTATGGATGAAAGTGGTGAATAAAATAATGGGCGGGCCAAAACAGACTGAAATATTAAGTGTCGGATTCTGACTTCAAGCCCTCCACCAGATGCAACTGTACAATTGAAATACATCAACTCACTTGCCACTCACTGTTGGGGTTTTGCTATGGGTCTGTAAGCAATTGATTTATTCTGATCTGTGCAGTCAAACCCTACCGCTAATGGTCATCTGTATTTGCAGCCACTCCCCAGCACTAGCAATACCGCCTCAGCTCCACCTCAGGTCATCAGGCATTGGATTCTCATAAGGAGCACGCAGCCAAGATCCCTCACATATGCAGTTCACAATAGGGTTCATGCTCCCATGGGAATCTAATGCCACCACTGATCTGACAGGAGATGGAGCTCAGGTGGTCATGATGCTAGCGATGGGGAGCGTCTGTATATACAGATGAAGCTTCGCTTGCTCGCCCACTGCTTACCTCCTTTACAGCCAGCTCCCAACAGGCCACGGAGCAGTACCTGTCCATGGCCCAGGGCTGGGGACTCGTGTGCTAGGGAATATGCTCTCCCATGTGAGTGAATAAACCAAGAAACAAGCATCCCTGGGATTCTGCCTCCAGTTTATTCAGGTCAAAAGTTGGTTCTCAGGCCCTATGCCTCAAAAGGATTTAATGAAACAATCACTCTCTTAACTGTTCCCTACCCCCATTTGCTCTGTATGTATACATGCACACACATTTCCCTTAACAGAGTGACTGATGCTTTTTAAAAAAAACCTCTCAGGATATTTTGCCTTGGGCTAATGGAAACTAGCAGTTAAATCTGTCTACAGATACCCTTTATTCAGGGTGATGACTAAAAAAACCAAAAAATCCCACCTCTGCTAGACTATAGAAACCTCAAAAACTGGGGAAAAGGAATGTGTGCGGAGGCAGCCAGTCTCACTTTAACGTTGCAGCATATAGCACATTATCTGGCACCTAAGAGAAGCCAAAAACAATTGATGAATTGAACTCTAACTTGGTAACAAAAAGATGACATGACAGTGATGTGACCACAGACTTGCTGATTGGCCCGTAATCTTTGGCCACAAGTGTGTCATTTTCCGTGCAGTACTTTGGTGGTGTTTTTTTTTTTTTTTTTAATTGAAGTAGTTGTCAATATTTTAAAATTTGGAAATTTTACACAAAATGCAGGAATTCCAGGTTCTGTTGAAATTTGGAAGACCTGGAAGCTCTAGCCTTCTGATCTGGAGATTACCAGTGGAGATGAAGAGTCTGCCCTTGTTCATTGGGGCGTTTGCTCTGCATCGATCGCATTTTCTACTAAGTTCCTGGCATAGAGATGGATGTTGTATCTTCGGAGAGGCTCCATCAACAGTTAGTCAACATGGGCAGGGTCACCAGAACAATGGAGTGAGGACCTCCATACTTCACTGCTCCATAAAAAACAAGCATGAGACAAAAAAAATGCCAGTCAACTTTTTCAGAACTCTGGAGACCAACCAAAGGTTTGCAACAATTGGAAACTTTAAGAATGCAGGTTTTGTGGCTTTTGAACTCAGTGTACTTCATTTCTACACTCCAAAGCTCCACCATAGTCCTAAAAACCAGCAGCCTGTCAATCGTGGTAGTCCTGGAAGCTTGCAGTCCTGTAGCCATTGGTGGGGAGCGTACTTGTTTTGGAGCTACTCAAAACATCTCGTCCCCCAAAGCATTGTGGTTCTTTAACCCATCTCACAGCTACCTGGGAAAGACCCCGTTTGCATGGTGTTACCATTATTTAACCTAACTGGGAGCTGCCCTAAGTGAAAGGCCTAATACCCAGAGCATTTGTGGAAAAATAATCAGTGTGGCTGTTTAACACTGCAGTTATGCTGCCATGCCAGTTGGGCAAGCAAGAGCTTGGTTAAAGACTTAAAAGGAAGTTGTGGGGAATGAGATGTTTCTAGGTGGCTTTTAAAAGCTCCTAACAGAGTCCTGGGGAGCCAGAAGACCATGTGTTCGTGCAGGACATAGGAAGGGCCCAGCAAGGCCCAGGCTCTCACTCTTGTCTGGTTTTAAGGCCTTGGTTTATCAGTATTATAAACTTAAAAGTGTACTTCAGCACACAGAGACCCTTGACACAAGAGTGGAAGAGATATTGGTTTGCAGCATTTAAGGAAATCTGTGCCCAGTCATTAGCTGGCCATTATGCTGAACAGATACTACAGTGCCCAGATACAAAGGCAGGTGTGTGGAAGAATCCAAATTCATACCTTGGATTAACCCTCCTAGGGAGTAGGGAGGTGACGGAAGAAAGTCGTTTAGTCTTAACTGTTACATTTTAGCTTGGTAAGTGAAAAATTAGTGTTATTTGTGTAATAAAAATCCATTTCTATGGCAAACAAAACCATGTCAAAGAAACGAAATTCCTTCCCTTATTCTAAGTCAGAGGATAAATAATATAGTACAGGATGGTTCTTCATTTTTTTCCTGGGACTAAAGGTATAGATTTGTTTTTATTTTCTGTCCAGTCAGATATAGGAGAAATGTGTTCATTTCGGATAAACACAAGTTTTTGCATATATGAGTCACTGGTTGCTTTTGGTTTTCCGCTATAGCAGTATTTCACAAAGTGAGGAGGTATACAAGATAATTGTAAGTGGTATGTGTCTAAAATTTTTTAAATTCTGTAGGTTTTGGCCAGGCACAGTGGCTTACGCCTGTAATCCCAGCACTTCAGGAGGCCAAGGTGGGAGGATCGCTTCAACAAGAGTTTGAAACCAGCCTAGGCAACATAGCAAGGCTCCGACTCTACCAAAAAATAATGAAAATAATTAGCTCAGAGTGGTGTGCCTGTAGTCCTAGCTACTCAGGAGGCTGATGGGGGAGAATTGACTTCTCTCAACAAGGCTGCAGTGAGCCGTGATCATGCCACTGCACTCCAGACTGGGTGACAAAGTGAGACCTCGAATAAAACAAAACAAAAATCCTGTAGTTTTTGTCATCTGTGCTAAGAAAAAAATGTACCAACGAAAAACAGGTAAGATGAAAGTGAATATTTAATTTAGAAAAGAAATGTAAGAAACCGATAGTGCAGGAGCTACTCAGATATAGTGGAAATCACAGAGAAGGTAAGTTTGAGAACCTCATAACCTGGAATGCTGCCTCCTAAAATGCAAATGGATCTATGCACTGCAACACATGTGGAAGCTGTACCTGCAAATCCTTATTTTTCTCCAGGCGAGAAGAGTTCTGTCTTAAGGAAAGGATGGGAGTGGGGTGTGGAAGTAAAAATCAGGACCACACAGAACCGAAAATGGAACAAGACAAGCTGGTGGTAGAGCTGAGCCCTGCCAGCCTCAGCAACCTGCTTACTTTCCTGTTTCACTGCATGTGTTCATGGTCAGTACTTTTGAATAATTCACAAGTGAAAATTGGTGTTTCAAGAGTTAAACTTCCTGTCCCCAAATCCTGAAGGCTCTATACTGTTATTTTTCTGAGCCTGAGATAAGATAAAATAGATTTGGGGTTTCAACTAGGCCAGGGGAGAGAACTAGAATATCATGGGCCTCTATTGTTTTGTCTGCCTTCCCTCTGGGCAGTGAGCTGGGGACCCTCTCTTCCACCTGCAGCTGCATCCATTGGGTGCTCCAGAAGTTGCTGTGTCCTTCAAGAGCGTTTGTTCAAACTGAGGAGTGGGTCCTTAGCCCATGCTGGGACCCATTTCTGAATTTGAGATTAAGATGCAAATTAGCCTTGCTCTGGTGGCTGAGACTAAAAGGAAAAGCTCGGAAACTGAGCAACTGGTTTTCCTGATGTGGAGAAGCCCGTGTTCGGTGAGAGAAAGCCACGGAGCCGGCGAGAAAAGACACAGAGGAGGAGCAGGGATGCCTTGCAAGTTTCCTCCAAGGCACATTGTGTTCTGTCCTCAGGTTTGCCAAGGCCCCCTTCCCCATTTCCTCAGGATAAATTCCCCTTTATGTTTACGCAAGTTGGACTTGAGTTTCCCACACTGAAACTCAGGTTTCCCGTCCAGAACAGAATATCCTATTGTAAAGGGGACTTATTTAAAGTAGGGTGTACCATATACACAATGCACAGCCTTAAAGTTTTTTGTGCTGGGAATATATTCAGATTTGGCCTTTTTCTTTGCATTTTTGTTTTGTTTTTTCACCCTTAAAGCAATACTTAGACTAAAATTAGGAAAGCTATAGGTTTTTTTAAATTAAAATCAAGCAGGCGTGGTGGCTCAGCCTGTAGTCCCAGCACTTTGGGAGGCTGAGGCAAGAGGATTGCCTGAGCCCAGGGTGTCTAGACCAGCACTGGCAACTTGGTGAGACCTTGTCTCTACAATATATCACAAAAACTAGCCAGGCATGGTGGAGTGCACCTGTAGTTCCAGCTACTTACAAGGCTGAGGTGGAAGAATTGCCTGAGCCCAGCAGTTTGAGGCTGCGGTGACCGTGAGCATACCACTGCCCTCCAGCCTGGGCAACGAGTAAGACTCCAACTCAGAAAAAAAAAATTGCAAATAAAACAGTGCTGAATTAGAGCAACATGTTAAGCGCTTGACATGTATTATCTAATTTATGCCTCATAGCAACCTTTTGGGGTGAGTGTGTTAAGGTGAGGTTTGAGCACCTATTAAAGGACCAGCAGCTGTAGCTTTGATCTTCAGGCTTGAATTCATCCCTTCACTGCGATCCTCCCTCTTTCTGATAAAAGATACCAGGTGTAATTATCCAAAACCCAGATATTTGATGAAGGGATGACCCTCCCTACATAGAACAGAATCAAACTTCCCTAAGACAAGGGGTGAGTTATGTTCTGAACTTTGGGTTCCTCCAGGGTTAGGCAACTTTAACTACAGCATCTGGTGTCCTTAACTTTATGGTTCTATAAAGATTAGACTCTTCTAAGGTAGGTGGGCTTTGATTCAAACTACAATTCCTTGAGTGGAATAGTCAGGGGACAGTCTGCAATGCCCTCCACTGATGTGCAGCTTCCAACTTTCTTTAGCTGAGAAAATTGGCACCAAGCACTGTAAATGTTGAAATTTGGATTGCAAAACTGCCACTTAAGAGAGTTGCCCAGTCAACCTCAGTACTTCTGCTCAGGGAACACACTACACTTCTGCAAAACTGCTTTCAGATGCTACCATGCTGGAGTTAGGAAATAAAGGTATAGAAAAAGGATAAATGTGACACCAAGGAGGTAAGAGAAAAGGAAGTGTAGGAATGGGTTCTGGAGACATTAAAACCAAAGGCATTAAAGCTGAGGCATCCCGTGAACTCTTGCTAGGTTTCCCCAGAAGAGCCCTGATGTCCAGGAAATAGCCCTGTTAACCCATGTGCCTGCTCTTGCTGAGGTCTCTAGCCTTGTAGCAATGTCAAGCCCTTCAGGACCAAGCCCTAGGATTTTCTTTCGTTTCATCATCAAAGCAGATTTGGAGAGATGAAGTGTTTAGCATAAAAATAAATATAAAGAACAGAAAAGACTAACAAATGTAACTAATTAAAAAGAAAATAAGCTGGGCGCGGTGGCTCAAGCTTGTAATCCCAGCACTTTGGGAGGCCAAGGCAAGACAATTGCCTGAGCTCAGTGGTTTGAGACCAGACTGGCCAACTTGGTGAGACCTTGTCTCTACAATAAACAACAACAACAAAATTAGCCTGGCATGGTGGCACATGCCTGTAGTTCCAGCTATTTGGAAGGCTGAGGCAGAAGGATCACCTGAGCCCAGCAGGTCAAGGCTGTGGTGACCATGAACGTGCCCTTGCACTCCAGCCTGGGCAACAGAGTGCAAAGTAAAATAATTGTAAAATGATATCGGCAAAGGAGTAATATTCCTAATATGCAAAACATCCTGTATGTTAATAAAAAACAAAAACAACCCAATTTTTTCCTTAAAAATAGGCAAAGCAAATAAATGAGCAGTTTATAGAAGAAATATAAATTGCAAAAACCATAGGGAGCAATGTTTAACCTTGATATGTGTTAAGAAAATTAAAATTCAAGTAATGGCCGGGCACAGTGGCTCATACCTGTAATCCCAGTACTCTGGGAGGCAGAGGTGAGAGAATTGCCTGAGTCCAGGGGTTTGAGAACAACCTGAACAACATGGTGAGACCTCATCTCTATAATAAATTTAAAAATTAGCTGGGCGTGGTGGTGCACACCTGTGATTCCAGTTTCTTGGAAGACTGAGGCAGAAGGATCATCTGAGCCCAGGAGGTCAAGGTTGCAGTGGCCGTGAGTGTGCCCCTGCAGTCCAGCCTGGGTGCCAGAGTGAGACTCAGACTCAAAAAAATAAAATAATATTCAAGTAATGAGAAATATTTAGCTCTTTGGCAAAAATTTAGCAATCAGTAAGTATGGGAAAACAATCACATATGTCTCTGGGAAGATGTAAATTGCTAAACAGCATTTTTAGAAGGTAATCGGGAAATATTTATTAAAATTTAAAGTGAGCATACACTTTTTTTTAGTCAGAGTCTCACTCTGTCACCTATGCTGGAGTGCGGTGGCATGTCATGGTCACCACAGCCTTGACCTGCTGGGCTCAGGCAATCTTTCCTTCTCAGCCTTCCAAGTGGCTGGAACTACAGGCGTGTGCCACCATGTCTGGCTATTTTTAAAATTTATTGTAGAGATGAGGTCTTGCCGTGTTGCCCAGACTGGTCTCGAACCTCTGGGATCAGGCAATCCTCTAGCCTCCACCTCCCAAAGTGCTGAGATTACACATGTGAGCCACCACAGAGAGCATATACTTTTACCAACAATATTATATTTAGAAGTCTAAAGAAAAAAATGGATTTGTATGTAAGGATGTTTGTTCAAGGATGTTTATTTCAGCACTACTGGTTAAAGAAAAAGATACACATCAATAGAACAATGCATTCATATTATTAACTATTTAAGATATATTAAAAATTAATTAACATTACAAGAAAACTACAGATCTATAGCCGTTCTGAATACAGATGCAAAAATCTTCAGCAAAATACTGGCGGACAGAATCCAGCAAACACGTAAAAAGGATTATAAACCATGACAAAGGGATATATCCCAGTAATGCAAGGTTGAGTCAACATATAATAACTAATTAATGTAATACATCACATTTATAGGATAAAAGACAAAAACAATATAATCATCTAATAGACACCTACAAAGCATTTGACAAAATCCAACAAACTTTCATGATAAAAATATTCATGAAAGTAGGAATAGACAGGACCTTTTTCAATCTGATAAATAGCATCTATGAAAACCCACAGCACACATCACACTAAACATGAAAGACTGAAAACTTTCTCCTCTAAGATCAGGAACAAGTCAGGGATGTTACCTCTTGCTACTTCTATTCAATATTGCACTGAAGTTTCCAGCTAAAGTAACTTGGTAATGAAGCAAAAGGATCCAGATTGGAAAGGAAGAAATAAAACTATTTGCAGTTGACATGATCTTACCCATATAGAATTCTAAGGAATCCACAAAAAACTATTAGTGCTAAAAAAAGAAGTCCACCAAGATTACAGGCTATCATATCAATATACAAAAGTTAATTATATTTCTATGTAGTAGCAATTAATCTAAAAGTAAAATTAAAACAATTATGTCCTTATACTGATAAAGGACTTTGGCAAAGTCTCAGGATATAAAATAAATGTGCAAAAGACAATCGCATTTCTTTGCACCAATAATAAA